>NC_087176.1:3807500-3812500 GCF_035594125.1 Scylla paramamosain
GAGAGAGAGAGAGAGAGAGAGAGAGAGAGAGAGAGAGAGAGAGAGAGGTATCGCTCCCTTGTCCCTTATCTCTGACTGATACGGGGAGGGGAAGTGACGGAGGGAGGTTTGAGACCATACGAAAGATGAAGGAAAAGGAAAGGAACAATGGGAGGAAGAGACATGCGGGGAAAGAGTAAATAACAGAGAGAGAGAGAGAGAGAGAGAGAGAGAGAGAGAGAGAGAGAGAGAGAGAGAGAGAGAGAGAGAGAGAGAGAGAGAGAGAGATGAAGGAAAAGGAAAGGAACAATGGGAGGAAGAGACATGCGGGGAAAGAGTAAATAACAGAGAGAGAGAGAGAGAGAGAGAGAGAGAGAGAGAGAGAGAGAGAGAGAGAGAGAGAGAGAGAGAGAGAGAGAGAGAGAGAGAGAGAGAGAGAGAGATGGAAGGAGGAAGGATGGGTGGGTAAAATAGAGGGATGAAGGATGAGGGGAGTGATGGGGGAGAAGGGAAGGGGAGGGAGATAATATGGAGGAGGGGAAGGAAGGGGGAGGAGGAATGCAAGAGGACTGACCAAGTGGCGTCGCTTGAACGGGTGTTAGTTTTCGAACTGGAGGACAAAATTTTATTCACCATGTTCGAATCGGATCTAATCTAATCTCACCTACCCTACCTAACCAGATGTGAAGTTAACTATGGATAACAGTACTATTTAAACTCAATGTGTTTTTTTTTTTAATTGGCTTTTACCTACTGAGATGTTTCATTATTTATTTTCTCTATTTATTTATTTTATTTATTTATTTATTTATTTTATTTATTTATTCATTTTTGTGGTATGTAGGATAGCTTAGTTTCTTCCTTTACTTTTTCTTTCTTTTTCATTTTTTTTTCTTTTTTCTTTTGTGTGTGTGTGTTCTTGGCCAAATTCCTGAATATAGAGGAAAATTATGCAACTGAAAAGATGAAAAATAAATTAGCGAGTTTGATATGTTGTAATTTGGATACACTCTCAATATTCCATTTGTCACTTTCTTATTATTACATAATCTCCTCTTCTCCTTCATTCTCATCACTCCATTCCTTTTTATTTTTCTTCATTTACTTCATTTCATCTTCCTATCTCTTCATTAACTTATTCAATTTTTCCTCTCCTTTATCCCCACTATCTCTTCCTTTTTCTCCTTCATTTACTTTATTTCATCTTCGTCTCTCTTCATTAACTTGCATAATTTCTCTTCTCCAACATCCCCACTGACCTTCTCCTCCTCCTCCTCTTCTATTTCATCTCTTCTCCAAACAAGTATAACCTAACTACCATATGTTGCATAATCCTTCATACTCTTTTTTTTCCATCTCTCTCTCTCTCTCTCTCTCTCTCTCTCTCTCTCTCTCTCTCTCTCTCTCTCTCTCTCTCTCTCTCTCTCCAAAGCTCATTCAACTCTTACTTAACCTGTCTCCCTCCAGTTTCTCCTCCACCATGTTTACGTAAATTCACCCTATACTGAAAATTATATAACCATTTTACATAAATACAGGTTTCTAGTCCATAAAAAAAAATAAATAGCAATGATGTTTTTTTTTATTTTCTCTTTCTCTTCTCTTTAATCTTACTTTTTGCAAATGTTTTCTTTTCTTTTTATGGTGTTTAGTTTGTATCTTTACTTCTCCACTAATATCTTTATGTAATGTTCTTTTGTTTTTTTACTGTTTAATCTATGTCTTTCTTTTGCCACTCTTTATATTTATTTACATAAACCTAATCTTTTTCAATTTCTATCCTAATTTCTTTACTAATCTCTCTTTTTTCCCTTCTTTAGCAACAGGTTAATTTCTTCCCTGCAATCTGTATACTTTTTTCTTTCCTTATTAATTGTTCTTCATTACACACCCTAATTTCATCACAATTTTTATTCCCTTAATTTATCTTTACCCTCACTTCTTTTCACCACAATATATAACCTTTGTTTTTAATCCGTATTTATTTTACTTACACCCTAATTTCTTTACCATAATTTTTATTCTCTTAATTTATCTTCACCCTCACTTCTTTTCATCACAGTATATATGTTACAGTCAATACCTGAATCCAGACAATTTGTAAAGTGACTTATTTTTTCAGGCAATTTGTGAACTGCCTGGTTAGGTTAGGTTAGGTTAGGTTAGGTTAGGTTAGGTTAGGTTATAACCTAACCTAACCTAACCTAACCTAACCTAACCTAACCTAACCAGGCAGTTCACAAATTGCCTGAAAAAATAAGTCACTTTACAAATTGTCTGGATTCAGGTATTGACTGTAACATATACACCTTTCTTTTTTTAATCCATATTTATTTTGCTTACACCCTAATTTCTTTACCACAAAATTTTCCCCCTTATTTCTATCTTTACACTAATTTCATCAGAATATATATATATATAGCCACACACTTTTTTTCCTTTCTTTTTATCCATACCCTAACTTCCTTCACCACAACCATTACATAAACTTCTTTCTTTCATATTTTCCCGTCTGATCAACTTAACATTCCTCTCCTCAGTGACACCCTCAGTGCCAGTCATTCACTCGGCACCAGCAGCAGACAACCGCCAGCCAGGGTGACATCGCTGTACAACATAATGCTAAGTGACTGGCAGGGTTCATGATCTGGGAGAGAGAGGAGGGACTACACTTGACTGAATGGGAGAATGACTGACTGGCTTGGTGGTGGTGGTAGTTCAAATTGTCCTTGTTGTTCTTTCATTATTTTCACTCTTATTCAGTTCTTGCTTCCATTTCCTTCTCCTTCTCGTTGTGTTTGTCTCTTTCCACCCTAATGAAAGGCGACACACACACACACACACACACACACACACACACACACACACACACACACACACACACACACACACACACTTAACGCAACCACACCAACACAAACTCAACCAAACCCAATCAAACCTAACCACACACACACACACACCTAACCAAACCAACCCAACCCAACCAAACACCCACACACACACACACACACACACACACATCCAATCAAACCCCACCCCCTCACTCTCTTACCCACCCACCTACCACACACACACACACACAGACACACACATCCACCCACCCACATACCTTCTCCAGAATAGCAGGCCAGCCTTTCCTGTCACAGCAGAAGGGCATTTGGTGAACTATGCCCACGTCAGGAGTCATGTGTGCCACCATGTCACTTAGGGTATCCTCCTTCATCATGACCCCTGAGTCTGACACCAGGAGAAGCTCGTGTTTAGCTGCCATGTAACCAGGCTGCATATTGTTGATCTTGGGGTTCACGCCTACTTCCTTGCCACCTGTTGGGGTTGTGGTGGTGGTGGTTAGGGCTGTTGTGGTCGCTATTGATGTGGTTATTGTTGTTGTTGTTGTTGTTGTTGTTGTTGTTGTTGGTGTTAGTTTTGTTAGTTATGAGTCCAAATTTGTTAGTTATGTGAGTATTAGTGTTGTTGTTGTTGTTGTTGTTGTTGTTGTTGTTGATATTGGTGTTTCTTTTGTTTGGTAGTTATGAATGTGAATGTTTGTGTATATTCTGTTGTTTTTGTTATTGCTGTAGTAGTAGTAGTAGTAGTAGTAGTAGTAGTAGTAGTAGTAGTAGTAGTAGTAGTAGTAGTAGTGATGGTAAAGGTGTGTGTGTGTGTGTGTGTGTGTGTGTGTGTGTGTGTAGGTGGGTGGGTGTGGTGCTTTTATTTATGTACGTTTTTGTAACCTTCCACCCTCCTTTGTGTATGGGTGTGTGCGTGTGTGTGTCTGTACATATGCATGCCCGAGTGAGCGAGTGAGTGACTGGGTGAGTGAGTGAATGAAAAAAACACAGCAAAAGAGAGAGATAGAATGAATGTGGCAGTAAAGAATTTCACAGAGAGTTTCGCAAGTGTGTGTGTTTATGTGTGTGTGTGTGTGTGTGTGTCACCTACCCACGAAGAAGGAAGCATCGACGTGTGGGTGCTTCTTCATTAGTTGTTGCACCACCATAATGCTTGGGTCCCCCTCCTCCTGTATGCAGAACAGAAGCTCATACTGAAAGGGAAGAGAGACGCTCGGTGAGACATTAGTAGAGAAGAGATGAGAGATGGGAGGGAGAAGAGAGATACTAGTTTAAATGTTAGCAGAGGGGGAGGAGAGATGAGAGATATAATAGAATAAATAACAGCAGAGGACAAGAGATGAGAGAGAGAGAGAGAGAGAGAGAGAGAGAGAGAGAGAGAGAGAGAGAGAGAGAGAGAGAGAGAGAGAGAGAGAGAGAGAGAGAGAGAGGAAACGGGAGATAAAAGTATGAAGTATTTGGAAGGAAGAGACAGAAAATGGGGAGAAAATAAGATAAAATTATGTAATATTGGGGAGGAAGAAGGGGAGATAAAATTATGTGGATGGAAGAGAAGGAATAGGAAGAGAAAGAGGAGAGAGAAATGAGGAATGAATAAGAAAGGGAGGAAAGGAATGAAGAGAAGGAATAGGAAGAGAAAGAGGAGAAAGAATGAGGAATGAAGAAGAAAGGGAGGAAAGGAATGAAGAGAAACAGAAGAAAGAAGTACAAGGCAATGCAAGACGAAGAAGAGAGGGAATGGGATGAATAGAAAGAGGAATGATAAGTGTGTGAGATATGGGGAGGAGGAGGAGGAGGAGGAGGAGGAGGAGGAGGAGGAGGAGGAGGAGGAGGAGGAGGAGGAGGAGGAGGAGGAGGAGGAGGAGAAAAAAGTAGGTTAGGTATGGTAGGGAAGAGGAGAAAGAATAGGAGGTATGAGAAGTGAGGGAGGAAGAGGAAGAGGAAGAGGAAGAGGAAGAGGATGATGATGATTAGGAGAGAAACAAAGAAAGAGAGAAAGATAAGTGAAAGAAACATTTACAGAAAAAAAAGCCTGAATTTCATTACGGTACGAGAAAAGAAACGAGACAACAGAAGTAAAAGAACACAAAGGAAGAACAAACCACCAGACGAGTTGGCCCTCACGAGGCTGTTTGAGATAAGCTGAACTCATCCCAAGTAACAGAA
>NC_087176.1:3822500-3827500 GCF_035594125.1 Scylla paramamosain
TTAATGCAATGAAGCATTAGAATAAAGTAATTTTCTTTTCACATTTGCTAAGCATCTCGAAAATTTATAATACTGATCCATAAGTAGTAAACTGGCATTCTGAACACAAGTCCTACATAGTACAGTGGCAGGTCATCAGTTTGGTAAGGTTTGCCTTCGAAGTAAGAAGTACTGTTCCTTCCTTGCTTGCTCCGCGCTCATAAGCGCTCATAAACAGTAAGCCAGTGTTTGTGTTTAAAAATATATTATAACCAAGTTTACAAAGCCTTATTGGTCTGTGTGCTGACTGCTGTAGCAGCTGAAGAATGGCGTCACACACCAGTGAAGTGTGGAAATATTTCATGAGTAAGTCAAGTGACCTAGCACAGTGTCTGTTGTGGAAGAAAGATTATTCACGAAAGGGACGTGGAACTACATCTTTGAAAAACCACTTGAAATCTGTGCATAAAGAACAGTTTGAAGAGTTAATGGCAAAAGAGAGAAAGAAGTTGGAAGAAAAAGACAGATGCTAAGCAAAGCAATGTTGCTGAGTATTTTCAGAGTGCAAAATTATGGGCAGCTTCTAACCCTAAGGCAAAGAAACTGATAAATGCACAGCAGAAATGTTAGCCATGGATGATTTACTTTTCAGTCATGTTGAGGACATAGGATTCATGAGACTGATGACTGAAACTGCTCTACTATGCAGTCTAAAGCAGCGAAATTTCTATTCATCTCTGATATGTAGTGATATGTACGAGTCTGTTTTCAAGAAAATAAAAGAAATAACTGATGAAGTGAAGCAAGACAACAAACTTTCCTTCACAACTGATGTGTGGTCAGATACCTCAGCAGGTGTCTCACTGCTGAGTTTAACTGCATCGTACCATAAATAAGGAATTTGAAAGAACGAACCTTGTGCTAGGTGCTGAACCACTGGAAGAACGACATACAGGAGAGTATATTTCCAAAATGTTTGATGATATGTTGAAGACGTGGGACATATCTCGTACAAATGTGCACTGTGCTTTGCGTGAAGCTGGAGCAAATATGAAAAAAAGCTGTTTCTCCCAGATGTAAATAATTTGGATTGTACTGTGCATAAAATACAGCTGATTGCTAAAACTGGGTTACCATCACATAGTGATATAGAAAACATGATAAAAAAAAAAAACTCGTAGTATTGCTACGCACTTTCATCACTCAACAATGGCACAAGATGAATTTAAAAAGATTCAGGACAGCCTGCAAGTACCTAAACTCTGTTATTCATGATATACCTACAAGATGGAATAGCACCTTACACATGCTAAAAAGAACACTAGAAATAAAAGAATCTCCGTGTGTGTATGCTGCTACCAACTCCAAAATCAAACAGCTCAGCAATACTGAGTGGTTGATTATGTATAAATGTGTACAAGCCTTACAACCTTATGAAGATATCACAAAAAAACTTAGTGACTCCACATCAACAGCAGCTGAAGTGATTCCACTTGTGAAGTCCTTAAAACACACTCTTCAGCGCACCACATCAGTAGTTTCTAACCCCGTTGTTGTTCGAATTCATTTAGCAGTATTTTGGTTCTCCCACCTTCTTTTTATTTGTTACTTCTCCTGCTGTCAGCATGGCCTGACAATGAAGCAGGCTTTTTTTTTTTTTTTGTCCTCTTGGTCAGAGCGTTTGACGTAAAAACATCCGCATCCGCAACTGCGAGGATGTCATATTTTGATATCCGCATCCGCATTTGCATCCGCATTTTAGCAGACTGATAACCGCATCCACATCTACATCCGCAAAATGACATCTGCATATACATCCGCACCTGCGGATGTCTGAAATTCAACATCCGATACATCTCTACTGGAAACTTAGAAGTTTCTAGGAATAAATAGACATTCTCTCTCTCTCTCTCTCTCTCTCTCTCTCTCTCTCTCTCTCTCTCTCTCTCTCTCTCTCTCTCCTTTAAGGTCAGTCGTAGCGTCGAATGAGGGTCAAAAAGTCAAGGTCACTCATGCAAACCACTTCTCTCTCTCTCTCTCTCTCTCTCTCTCTCTCTCTCTCTCTCTCTCTCTCTCTCTCTCTCTCTCTCCCTTCGTGTTTAAAAGGTCAGTTGGAGAGAGAGAGAGAGAGAGAGAGAGAGAGAGAGAGAGAGAGAGAGAGAGAGAGAGAGAGAGAGAGAGAGAGAGAGAGAGAGAGAGAGAGAGAGAGAATCTATTATTTATTTATTCATTCATTCATTCTTACATTTTATATAAGTGTAAGATTTTTTATTCATTCATTTGTTACCTAGAGAATGAAACACACACACACACACACACACACACACACACACACACACACACACACACACACAACACAACAACAACAACAACAACAACAACAACAACAATAATAATAATAATAAATGCTGCTCATCCTTGTTTTCTTCCTTTTCTTCTTCCTCTTCCTCCTCCTCCTCCTCTTCCTCTTCCTTCTTCTTCTTCTCCTCCTCCTCCTCTTCCTTACTAATGAAAGAAGGTTACGTTGAACAGTAGCACACATCCAATAAACAGGAGGAGGAGGAGGAGGAGGAGGAGGAGGAGGAGGAGGAGGAGGAGGAGGAGGAGGAGGAGGAGGAGGAGGAGGAGGAGGAGGAAAAGGTCACGACGAATACATTAATTTCCTATAAAACACATCAAGCTTCTCTCTCTCTCTCTCTCTCTCTCTCTCTCTCTCTCTCTCTCTCTCTCTCTCTCTCTCTCTCGTGCAGTGCTCGTCCCTTTACTTATTTGTTTGTTTGTTTGTTTGTTTGTTTGTTTGTGCGTCTGGCAGTGTGTGTGTATATAGGCTTTAAGGTGTGTGTGTGTGTGTGTGTGTGTGTGTGTGTGTGTGTGTGTGTGTGTGTGTGTGTGTGTGTGTGTGTGTGTGTGTGGGAGGGGGTTATGAACGTAAGCCTTTCCTCCTCCTCCTCCTCCTCCTCCTCCTCCTCCTCCTCTCCTTTTACTTTCTCTTTCCCTCCTTACTTCTCCTCCCCTTCCTCCTCCTTTCTTTACTTTCCTCCTCCACAAACCTCTCTCTCTCTCTCTCTCTCTCTCTCTCTCTCTCTCTCTCTCTCTCTCTCTCTCTCTCTCTCTCTCTCTCTCTCATTTTCCCTCACTCTTCTCTTATTTCTCCGTTTCGTCTCCCCTTTCCTCTCATTACTTATCTTTATCTTTCCCCTCTTCTCTTCTTTCGTTTCTTTATTCTTCCCCTTCCTTTCTTTCTACCTCGCTTTTTTTTTTTCCTTATTGCTCTTCACCCTTTTTTTCTTGTTTTCTTTCTTGTTCTCACTCTTCCTTCCTCCTCCTTTCCCTTCTTTATTTCTTCCCTTCCTCTCTTTACTCTTCTTCCGTTTATCGCTCTTATTCTTCCGTTATTTTCAAATCATCCTTATCATTTTTCCTTTTCCTTCGTTTCTTTTTTCCTTTTATCCTTCATTATAACCTTCCCATTTCCCCTCCCTTTATTTATTTATTTATTTTTATTTTATTTGTTTATTTATTCATTTATTTATTTATTTTACTTTTCTGCATAAGTACAAAAAGAAAAATAAATAATGATATATAAAGGGGGTTCGAACCATGATGCACCCAGCCAGAACAAACAATAGACCAATGAGCTAGCGTATCACACCATTTCAGTACCTATCCTCAGCCCATCTTTTTTTTTTCTTTTATACACAAATAATTAAAAGAAATAATAAAATCAACATCTGGAAACCTCTTGGGTACACTACACACAAAAACAAGCAATTTTCCAGAGAGCCAGAACCCCAGACTACATAAATACTCACATAGTAAAGAAAATAATAATAAAATGCAATAAATAAATAGATGAAAAAAATAAACAAAGGCACTGGGATTCGAACCGTGGTGCAATGCATATCAAAGGAAGAAATTTCCCAAAGAACCAAAAACTCACGTAATAAATAAAAATAAATAAATAAAATAAAATAAATAAACATTGGGATGATAACAATGCTAATAATGAAATAATAATGAATAAATAAATAAATAAATACAAATAAATACAAAAGTAAAACACTGGGGTTCGAACTGCGACACACCACACCAAGTAGTACAGTACCTCCACCAGCGACCCAATGCACCCACCAGTAAGTACTCACACAAATAAAAATAATAATAATAAATAAATCAAACGAAGCAAAAAAAAAAAAATACAGGGAAAATCATCAAAATTCACATAGAAAAAAAGAAAAAGAAAAGAAAAAGAAAAAGTGGGGTTCGAACCGATGTACTACCCAGCAAACAAATACACCATCGCCCAGTACTCACCCGTAGACGATACCAATGACGTGGACCAGCCAGAAGCCCACCCAGAACACGAGGACGCCGCCCGCGAGAACCAGCCGCAGGATCTCCAACTCCGCCATCACTGTGGGGCGTGGGGTGGCGTCAGGTGGAGAATATGGAGAAGTAGAAGTAGTGGAGACTGGGAGATTACTTTGCGCCGCTGTGGATATCAGTACGACCACTGCCACGCTACGAAACCAAGCCCATGATGGAGTGGCCAAGTGGGAGGGAGTGGAGTGGGTTGCTAAGGTGGAGTGGGGTGTGGATGAGGGTGTGGATGTGGTGAGGAGTGCCCACAGCCAGTCCGAGCGTCCTACCCAGCTGGCAAGGCGGTGGGCATTGACTGTCATCGAAGTGGTGTGGTGGTGTGGTGGTGGTGGTGGTGGTGGTGGTGGTGGTGATATGGTAGTGGTGGTGGTGGTCTTTCCTCTCTCTCTCTCTTTCTTCGTTTTCTTTCTTTCTTTCTCCTGTGAGGGGATGAGAAACAGAGACTTGCTAGGATGTGGTTTAGGAGGAGGAGGAGGAGGAGGAGGAGGAGGAGGAGGAGGAGGAGGAGGAGGAGAAGTGGAAGCTTGCTACACTAAGAATGTGGAAGAGGACAAGGAGTGATTGGAGGATGAGGAGGAGGAGGAGGAGGAGGAGGAGGAGGAGGAGGAGGAGGAGGAGGAGGAGGAGACAAACAGAGGAGG
>NC_087176.1:3835000-3895000 GCF_035594125.1 Scylla paramamosain
TGAGAGAAAGAAAAAGAAGAAATGAAGCAAAAAATGAATGAAAAAAACGTAACACAAAGGAAAACAAAAGAAGAAAAAACAAACAAGATAAAAAAAATATGACAAAGAAACGAATGAATTGAAAGAAAGGTTTAGATGAAAGGGAAGAAGTGAAGGGAGAGAAAGGGAGAGAGAAGGAAGAGAGACAAGGATAAAGAGATGAAATAAAGTTAGAAAAAAAGAAGAGAACAGGAGAAATAAAGAGAGAAAGAGAATGTGAGACAAGAGAAAGAGGAAAACAGAATACGAAAAAAATAAATAAAACAGGAAAAGAAAAGGAAGGATAAAATAAAGAGATAAAAAGGATGGGGGAAGAAGAAACACTTGATAAAGAGGAAGGGGGAAACGAGGAAAAAGGGGAAGGAAGAGGAAAACAAGATAAGAAGGGAGAGGGAACAGAATAAACGAGGAAAAAGAGAAGAGGGAATGAAAAAATGAAAAGGAAAAAGATACGAAAAAATAGAATAAGGAATAAATGAAGAGGAAAAAGAAAACAAACAGAAAAAGGGGAGACATAAGGAATGAGAGGAAAAAACAAGAAAGAGGGGAAACAAGAGAAAAGAAGGTAAAAGAAGAACAAGGGAAAATAAAAGGAAAGAGAAGAAAAGGCGAAAAAATAAGGAAAAAATAGAAAAAACAAAAAGGAAAGGAGAAGGGAGAGGGAAAGGAAGAGTAAGGAATAAATGAAGATGAAAGAAGAAAGAAAACAAGGGAGAAATGAAAAGGAAAGAAAAAAGAAAAAATAAAGAAAAAAATAGAAAAAAAAGAAAAGAAGAAGGGAGAGGGAAAGAAAGAGTAAGGAATAAATGAATATGAAAGGAGAAATAGCAACAAAATGGACGAAAAATGAAAAAAAAACAGGAGAAAAATTTTTAAAAAGGGGAGAAGGAAGAGGAAAAGGGAGAAAAAGGGATAAAAATGGGAGCAAGGGAGAGGAGAGGAGAAGGTATGCCTCTCCCTTAGCAGCCTCACCCTGACACCAGAAATATATGGATTACAGGCCCCCCACTCCCTCTCCCTCTCTCCCTTCCTCCCTTACTCTTCCTTACCACACCCTCTCCCTCTTTCTCTCTCACTATCTCCCTTTTTTTCTCGCTTTCCTCTTCTCTCTCTCTCTCTCTCTCTCTCTCTCTCTCTCTCTCTCTCTCTCTCTCTCTCTCTCTCTCTCTCTCTCTCTCTCTCTCATGACACATCAGCAAATACCTCGACTTTAATTAGTGAAAAGAGATTAAGGAGGAGGAGGAGGAGGAGGAGGAGGAGGAGGAGGAGGAGGAGGAGGAGGAGGAGGAGGAGGAGGAGGAGGAGGATCGTGACTAAACACTCTTCTTCGTGGATCATATATTATTGTTACTAGGATTGGTGGTGGTGGTGGTGGTGGTGGTGGTGGTGGTGGTGTAGTAGTAGTAGTAGTAGTAGTAGTAGTAGTAGTAGTAGTAGTAGTAGTAGTAGTAGTAGTTGTTGTTGTTGTTGTTGTTGTTGTTGTTGTTGTTGTTGTTGTTGTTACTGTTGTTGTTGCTGTAGTAGTAGTAGTAGTAGTAGTAGTAGTAGTAGTAGTAGTAGTAGTAGTAGTAGTAGTAGTAGTATAGATTAGACCAAGATTAATAATACGACAGAAAACTGGTTACTACTACTACTACTACTACTACAACTACTACTACTACTACTACTACTACTACTACTACTACTACTACTAATACCTACTTAGATTCCACATAAATTTACTACTTCAGAGCAAGAGAGCTGAAGAGGCAGACTCTCTCTCTCTCTCTCTCTCTCTCTCTCTCTCTCTCTCTCTCTCTCTCTCTCTCTCTCTCTCTCTCTCTCTCTCATTCAGGGCCCCTAAAAGTAGTTGGGAAATTGCCATGGGGGTCGCCCCCCTAAAAAGGCTTGCCACTGAGGTCCCCATTGCATGGGGACCTCAGTGGCAAGCCTTTTTAGGGGGGCTCGACCCCCATGGCAATTACCCGGAGTGGCAATCCATTTCAGGATGGAGACCCTGACTGTAAATAGAGTGTTGGGGGATGGGAGAGGGAGGGAGGGGGGGGGGAGGGGGGGGGGGGGGGGAGGGGGGAGGGGGGGGGGAGGGGGATCCCACCCCCACCCCAGGAGCGACTCTGATGGCATGCCATATTGTGAGTGTGGGGTTGATCAAGTTGCAATGGGGAAACCTGACAGCAATTTTCCGTAGACTTCAGTGGCAGTCCATGACAGGATGGAGACCCAGGCTTGGGAAAGGGAGGATGGCGATTCACGACGGCAACACCAAGGGGTTGGGGGGGGGAGGGAGGGGGGAGGGACGGTGACGGCGACACTGACGGAGAGGTGGGGGGGGCGTGCGTCCTTATCCTTCGGCGACGATGGAATGACTAAATGAATCAATGATGGTGGGTGGAAAATAATTGAGTGAAAGGAGGGGGGAGGGTGTGGACTGGCGGCCAGACGTGGAAGTCGCCACACACACGCGTGGCTAGGGGACTGTGACGGCAATGCCGTGTAGGTCGCCCTTTCACGTCCCCCCCCCACCCCCAACCCACCCACCCAGGGGCGACTCTGACGGCAAGCCATATTGCGATGTTGATCCTGATAGCAATTTTCCATAGATCCATGCTTGGGAAGGGGGGGGGTGATTCACGACGGCAAACACCAAGGGGGGGGAGGGAGGGGGGAGGGACGGTGACGGCGACACTGACGGAGAGGTGAGGGGGCGTGCGTCCTTATGCTTCGGCGACGATGGAATGACTAATGAATCAATGATGGTGGGCGGAAAATAATTGAGTGAAAAGGGGGTGGAGGGGGGGAGGAGAGGTGATGGGGGGGGCTGGCGGGCAGACGTGGCAGCCGCCCGCCACACACGCGTGATTAGGGGGACTCTGACGGCGCCTGCCATAGAAGTCGCCCTTTCCCTTTCATTCACGGAATCCTGGAGGGTGGGATGACCGAGTGTTGCCATCACGCGTTCCCTCCGACATCTCAATACATCCCCTATGGTCAAGGTCGTCGCGACTGCCGCACGAGATCCCGTTACCTGTCCATCCTTTTTACCTGGAGAAAGCGTCTGTGACGGCCAGGGCGGAGCGGCGGCCTCTTCCACTTTCACCGACCACCAGCGGCATGGCTGACGTAATACTTATGTCGGATGGCGGTCTTATTACTATCATTATTATTATTATTATTATTAATATTATTATTATTATTATTATTATTATTAGAAAGGTTATGCAGAGTCGATGGAACATTTTATTTTTATTAGGACAAATACAGCTCATTGCTTATTAGGGCAAATACATCTCTTTCATTCAAAACATTTGCGAATTGAAGGCGAAGAGATCATCGTCATCGCTGTCAATGACGGGCGTAGTTTTAATAACTCTAGGAACCAGCTTCTTACGAGGGGCGGCTGGAGCAACGGGGAGTTTTGGTGTGCTGTCGTCCTCTGGCGTGTTAGGGGGAATATTTTTTTTTTTTCTGTTTTCCTGCGACTTCTTCTTCACCTCCTGACCCTCTTTGCCGCCTACTGTCGACTCATCTGACCGTTGCGGCTGTGCTTCGGTCGGAGGTGGCATCAGCGACTCCTGAGGTGGCGGAATCGACTGCGATGTCGGCTGCTGCTGTTGCGACTCCTGTCCTGATGGAGCGTCAGGAGGTGGGCTGGCCGGCAGTGGCGACATGTCGTCATCACTAAAGATCAATTTCTTCTTTGCAGGTTCTGACATTTTCTCCACATTGACATCCTCATGGTCAGCACGGCTTCGCTTACCCCCAGCATCGCCCAGATAGATATCAAAGCGGAAAGAGATGCGTTCTGTAACAGACAAAAAAAAAAAAAAAAACGATGAGAACAATGGAAAAGTTTTTATTTCCCCTCCCACTCTCCCTCTTCTTATTCATTGGCAAAGAACGTTAATGTAATTTACAATGGTGAAGATGTCAGATGCCGTGCAAGGTAATGGCGTACTCACCCGCAGTTCTCAAGATGAAATGTTTGTTAGCTTGCTCCATTCTTGGAGATGAGGCTTCGACGTCCGACTGGGTTGAGAGGTGATGGCGAAGTGACGCTTATCCGTCAGCAATTACCCCATATTGACCCCCTTTCCCACCCCCACCCCACCCCCCAATCTACCTTATTACCGCTTTACAGATGTTACGACATCTCGCCTGGCTGCCGGCTGGGCAAAACGTAGGCATGCAATGCGGCATATTACGAAATATTACGTATGCCATACGAGTAATTTTTTTGTCATTATATAGATATTGATGCTTTTTGAAGGTGGCGTGAATAATGCACATTGCACGTTTTAATGTATGCCAACTCAGTAGAAGGCAAAAGAACATGCAATAAATGCCACACACGAGGGAATTCAACCCCTGAAGTCGATAATTTAATGTGCTAATTTTCATATGTGGACAAGTTTGCATAAAATGATGTAAGACAGCGGAATTGTATTTGGGATGCAAGTTATAGCTATCGTAATAGCCTATGGTCTGACTTTGAAAATTAAGATAAACAGTAATCCAGTGGCCCATGGTCTTTGAGTCACTCAATGTATTTAGAATGAAAACGCATGGCTTCACCTGTTTTCTGGCAAGATTTATCAGATCTGTCACATGGCGATGATCGTGACAGCCTAAAAAATAAACTCGATCGCCCAAGATGCCTGCTAGACCGGCCTGTATTTCACGTGCATTCATGACGGCTTATGCGCGGACAATGCAGCGAACGTGACGATAATGATCAATTTCTATGACGCCAGTAGTGTCGGCGAAAAACATTATGACGCGGTTGTGATTACGTCCCTTGGCAAACGACAGATTAATTCTTAGATTTCCTGATTTATCCAGAGGGATGGCATTGTGCACGTCCTCCGTCACAAAGTTAAAGAAACATACTGTCCGACCTTTATTGAATGCATCAAATGTTAGGGAATTACGCGTGTCCAATCCTAGTGACTCAAGGGTCGTGTAAAACAATTTTGACGCGTGATGCGGGAAAGAGCTGCGAACGTTATAAATGGTCGCCCCGTTCACGGTGATATGTACATGTGACAGATCGGCGTGTTGAAAATATAAACCATTCTTATCAATTACGCCTTGTAAGCTGTCCATATCAACTATTGCCATGGTCAAATTTTGAGGTATGATTTGCGCGAAAGGTAATTCGGCAATCAAAGACGTTTGATTGGCGGCTAACACATACGTTTTATTGAGCGTTCTATTAAAAGTGTATTGCATTGGATTTCGAGTCAAGGAGTTATTTAACGATTCTAAGGCGGGCGGATGTGGCGTGACGCGGTCAACCCATAACTTAGCCATCTCGAGCTTAAATTTGAAACTGCTGGCATCTTGGTGTGAATTAAGAATCCATGTTTTGTTAGCCAATTCTAATCGAATTCTCACATCAACAGAGTCAAGCAGATAAGCGTCCAGACTTGATATATCCGAAAACAAAGGCGCAGTCATCGAAATGCCGTGCGTTTTACAATCTTTCATCATTTGTTTCTCGTCTTTATTCCCTCCCGTGAAATAGTCTTCATCAAATTTATTGATTATGCCTTTTGATCCATCATAATCACGATGGTAGAAGGCGACGCGACCGATAGAGTCAATTTTATCCTGAGGGATTGTTGTAATCATTTTAATGAAGGCGTGATAGTTGAACAAAGAGGATGACTCCACAAGCTGTTCGTTAAAATAACAAGCGCATGACTTAAACATCGTATTATTCAAACCATTACTAAAAACGACGTGATCGCCATCGTCTAGTGGCGCGCCGTCTGCCTTCGTCGCGCTAACTCGCAATTCTAGAGACAGCGTTGATAGATCCAAAAATTGCCCTGGAATACCAGGCAGTCTAAATTCAATGTAAGGATCGTTGATCCCCGCATGATTATTAGCATTTGCATCTAAATTAACGGGTAATACGTCCAACTTTCCCCTCGCAGCGACTGACGATTCGATGGTATGCAAGCGATTCACCCGCGGAAAGTTCTCACTCACGGCCGTCAGATAATTGCTCAGGGGGGTGGAGGTCGCTCCACCCTGCACATCCGGACCGTAATGAGTCATCTTTGCGACTAAGCTAAATATTGAAGATATCTGCTTTATAGCAAGTCTTTCTTTTCAGTTGCCTGGTTGGTGGTTTTCTCTTTTTTTTTTTTTTTCCGACTCCAACTTTCCTCTTTTTCATTACTCGTCCGCCTCGAACTATCCTTTCCCCCACACCCTTCACGGCTGCAACACCTCTATTTCTTAATGATTCGCGAAGTCGCTTCCCTTCTAAAACATCTGTTAATAAACCTTTTCCCATTTGGAGCGCTTCGGGTGCTACAGTGCGCATGAGAAAGGGAATTGCTCTTTTAGCAAAGCCACTCAAAACGGAAAATAGACCGCCACCTCTTCTTGAATGGGGTGGAATAAAAACCCGAATGTCGTCTAAGCCTCCACCTTTGCTTTGCGTAAAAAGCAAGTCGTATTCCGCTCGAGTGGGAGGTGTGAACGCTCTCGTCATGATGGTTGTCACGTCATGAATAAGACGTCGAGCATAATCACCGGCTATTTATTTCTGTCTGATATGCTGCTCCCGCCATGATCAAAATAAATAATAACGGTCACCCCAATTAAGGAATACATTTATACTCGATTTGTCAAACACACATCAACTTTATTTTAAAATTTACATGATATAGTTATTCAGACTTCCTCACCAGAATAGTTTCAACTCCAAAAGGTTGAAGTCGCTGCGCCAGCCCTTCCACCATAGGCAGGTAATTATTCTTCCACTCATCCTGGCAGCGACCTCTACATCCCAGTCCTTCCGGGATAATAATTTGCTCTACTTCAGCGTTCGCCATGGCTAGCAGGGCAATCTTTTTCAGGCAATTCTGGAAGTGTTGACGTCGATTCACGCTTGTATCCATCTTGAGTCCTTCCACGTAAGGCAAATCCTTCGACGTCGCGATTGCCTGTCGCGCCTTCTCGTTTCCCTCGACGGCCTCGCCCCAACCATACTGAGTCACGCAGGCCACCAGGTGAGGGAGATTTACGCTTCCTGTGGGAGGCGCGTGGATAATGATACGTCCTGGGTCATCTCTCGTGTCTGCCGTGGCCCGATGAAGCGAGTAGAGTCTCTTTCTAGCTGCATGTGTATTCTCGTATGGGTAAATCGTTTTGAGATCCCGCGCAATCCCACTCGGTTCGGTGGAGACGGCATTTACTGAATAAATGATATAACAGCGGCGGTCGCGGAAGATGCCATCGGTCAGCTTGCCCTCGACCACCTTCATCTTGACGAGTAATTGGAGGGCTGATCCACACGTTGAACCCTCTGTGAGGGGAGTGAGGGGGAAATGTGTCATCGCAGACCTTTATTCACACGTATTGGTCGATATTACACCTTCTGCGTAGTAGAATTTATTCATTCAAATTGACGCAGGTGTTATTTTTTTTTCCTTTGTTGGTGGGAAGGGATGGAGGGCGGGGAACGTATTATTTATTAGGGGATGTGGGTTAGGGGGGGGTGAACCTTTTTTTTGACCATAACCCTCATCAATTATCCATCCGTGGGCCTGCACCCCTGACGCGCCTAACACGTGCTCTCATGTATTATTGATGTACTTACTCGTTTACAGAGTAAGATGGGGAGCTTTCTCATTTAATATGCTTCCCAGATGTCACCGACCCCGCCACCTATCAGTTTACTTCGTTGAGTCGTATTTCTGATGGCATCCGCGGGGAGTTGCGCCATGCGAAGTAGCAGTGATAATAATGGACGCTTATCGGGTGAAAGTCTTTTCGCGGCCCCCTTTTCGTGACCGAGTACTCGTATGAGATCAAACACGCTTATGCCAGAAAATGGTGGAAGTAAGTTACCGCGCTCATCCCATGAAATCCCAGGTTTACCCTCCAATAATTTCAAGAGAGATAAACCATATTCTCTAAAGGAAGGAGGAACGGCAACTCGAATCAAATCATCCAAGGGTGGATTGACAGGTGCGCGTGGTGGTGGCGTCACGCTGGCGGCGTCGGGGAGGGCGGCGGCCGGTAGCGGAAGTGAAGTTTTTTTTTTTTTCTTGACTTGTTTTGACGTGAATCGGTGCTGAGTTGTGCTGTCGGTCGGTTTAAACTTACACCTCTCGGCAACTGAGACGGGAACTAAACAATATTCTTTCATCTCTGTAGTAAACTTGTTATTGCCGACACGGCTATCGGGAGTAACGCGGCCAATATGTTACCACCTCGTTTGGAGATTAGAATCGCTTTCTTCTTGTACACGGGCGTCTTCTTCAAGGCTACAGTGCGAATATCACTCTTGAATTTTTTCAGGCGGTTAATGATGGTATCGTCGTCCGTCAGGCGTCTCTTCAAAAAGTTGGCGAATATTTCCGAGATGCAATTGACTTCGCGCTTATTCAAACTTTGCAAGACCTGCTTCCGCAATTTAGGGGTGACGTGCGAGAGGAGAAAAACCAAATCCTTGTACTTCAATATCAATGGTTTTTCCTCATCCATATCTTATACTAAGTCGTCCGCATCTATCCAGCTGTCAAATTTATCTGGGTACCCACGCCAGTGGACGAAGTACTTTCTCTTACCTCGCTCGACCTTCGATCGTAATATATCGACCTGGTAATGTGAGGGAAGAGAGGACTTGATTAATTCTTCCCTGTAGAAAGCGCCGGTCACGTCCTCCCCCGCCAAATCCCTTATGAAATAAATAGGGATTTTATGTGAGTAATCCACACGACTTATCTTAAAAAGCTCCTCGGTATTGTTGACGGTATAACCCTTATTGAATTTAAATTGCGTTCGGGAAGCACGTTGCAAGCGTACAATGTCTCCCACGTCTAATTTATGACTGACAACTTTCTTTCCCCTTGGCCGATTTAAATACATTCGTTTAAATTGCTTCCTGACTTGTGACAGCTCGCGGAGGTGGTGAACCTGAGCCGGCGTTTGGTTGCCGCCCAAACCGCGGTGTGGGGTGTGATTGTACGTATTTATTAGGGTGGGCAAGACGTTAATATACGTCAGTGTGTTGTTCTGCGTGAGATATTTATATATTTTTGTCTTTATGGTTCGGATGACCCTTTCTGCCAAACTCGCCTTTGTTTCACGCGAGTAATTGGAATACAAGGTAATACCTTTCAAAGTTAGATATTTTTTCACTGCTTGATTATAAAATTCGGATCCCTGATCGGTAAAAAGACGCGACACGCCTGTAAAACTCCCCGACTCTAGAACTTTTTTCAGCGCTTGCAGGCTACTGTGTCCGGATTTACTTGTCAGCGTTGCCACTTTCAAGTATCTGCTGAAAACGTCCAGGCAAAACATGATGTATCGGACGCCGCCATTGTGTCTGTGCAGCCTCGCAAAATCAGCCAAATCGCAAGTTAAAATGACGGACGGTTTAGGAGCGAGAATTTTTCGTCGCGGAAAACGTTTCAGTGTCGGCTTGTGAAGCGTATAAGTGCGGTTGCCCTGCAGAAATGCCCTCACATCGCGGAGTGTTAGATTCTTATCCCTTTTCTTCCCCTCTCTGTAGAGTGCTTGCACACCTCCTAAAGCCGCAGGATTCGTCATATCCCGGTAAAGTTCGTCCAAAACGGCGTTCATAGCAGATAGACTTTCTCACAGGGTGACTCATCCACAATATTCGTGCGCAGTTGAATTTCTTCGGGTGCGTTCGGGGATAAATCACACAACAAATAACCGTGATCTCGTCTAAGCACGACATTTTTATAAATTTCCACAAAGTGTTTGGCGCGCTCCCTTCCATAAAGTTGCCTGCCCAGACATTCAATTTGATATATATCTCTGTTTTTCATAAGAATGTAATGTGAGGCATTTAAAGTTATCGTTCTAGCATACTTTCCGGGGAAAAAGACATTCTGTGCTATCATTATAACTGACAAATTTTTATGTCTCCCTTTGGTGAAAGCCTCTGCTATCGTTTGAGAATTGCCAGCCGTGAGGAAATTGTCATCTAATATCAGGAGTGTGTGCGTTTGCGGGTCGGCGTATGGACTGTTATCATCCATCACGGGATCAATAATTTTCTCATGCACTTCGACCTTATCTTGAAAAGGGGAATTCTGCTGCAGCGAATGCGATGAGACGCCACAAATGATAATTCTGTTAAATCCATGCTGATATTTCTCTATAATTTTATTGCAGAGGTGTGTTTTGCCGGAATTTGTATAACCTGCAATAATTATGCGTGCAGGATATCTGAAGAGATTCAGCATCTCTTCGCTAAATGTCTTGTCCATGTTAAGTTCAGAGGGTTACTAAAAGACGCTACGATATGTTTACAGTATTTATTACTTAACCTTTATTTACATGGTCATGTAGGTAACAGCATAACTAACCTCCCAGCTGCATCCTCATCCCTGCCTTCTAATTATGACGTGGATCTCCCCCGACCCACACCTCTTCCTCAACCTCCCCCCTTCTCCCCCCTCTCCTTAACCTAAGTACAAATGTTCTTACATTACCTCCTCCTCCTCATCCTCCTTATCCCCACGTGGGCAGTACAAATGTCCTTACAGTACATGAACAATCTCCTCATTCCTCTCCTTAACTCCATACTCAAAACAAATGTTCTTACATTACATGAATGGCAGCTGCTGGCGGCCGCGGTCTCTCTCCACCCCTTAATTATGACGTGAATAATGTCATGGAAGGCCACTCCCGATCACGACACAACCCATCCTCCACCTCCCCCTCTTCCTTAGCCTACGTGGTCAGAGCAAATGTTTTTTTACATTACATGAAGGGTGTCTGCTAGCAGCTGCGTCCTCTCTTTCTCTACCCCTTAATCATGATGTGAATAATGCCGCGGAAAGTCTCTCCCGATCACGCCACAGACCACTCATTACCCCATCCTCCCCCTCTTCCTCCCCCTCTTCCTCCTCCTCCTCCTCCTCCTCCTCCTCCTCCTCCTCTTCCTCATCCACCTCCACCTCCCCCACATCCACCGCCACCTCCTCTTCCATCTCATTCTCCACATCTCTTTCCCGCGGATCATTGTCGGGGTGATAATACGCCCTTGAGGTATAGCCATCGACGTGAAAGCGCTTGTCGTCAAAATGTGACAACGTTCGCTTTCGCATACGAGTGGTACAAATTTGTCCTTTCACATTCCTGATATTATAGCAATCCACCATCCCACATGCGACATTATTAAGTGTTTCCCTATACTGCTGATGCAATATATTTTGCTGAAGGTGAGTTGGAATGCCTTTACCTCGAGATACTTGCTTGTCATCTTCCAACAGCAGCGAATACATCTTTGGCTTTAATATAATCGCCTCTTTGATGAGCGTGGATCCGGTTTCAGATTTCAACAAGCCTAGTTGACCCTTCCGCTCCCCATTAAAACACGGGTGATCTGAAGCAAAGTTACTGGTGTCGAGAAAATTTGCCATGGGTCCATGTTTCAGTTCATCATTTAAGTTTGTAGGTATGTGCAGACTGAAAATGAAACTGTCAGTATCTTCATAAGCTAATTTAGCTCTCTCCCCATAATTAGCTTTGATGACACGATACCAAAAGTTGTACATGTACTTCTTTGCCACTTCTAAAATATGGTATCCCAAGTAATTTGGCTGCCTGATTTTAATCGTGTTCTTACTGTTGACACATATGACTCGGTCCTCGCCTAATTGGTGGACCCTTTTAAAGGATGGATTTCTTGCATACTTCAGGAAAGACTTTCTTTTTGTCACTAATTTCTGCTGGAGGCCATACTTCACTTCAGATAACATGGATCTACCATAAACTGCGTTTGACATCAGTTTGCAAATGCGATTTTTAATGGCGCACGTCTCATTTTTACGCTGAGCGACGTTCCTTTCTATGAAAGGTTTCAGGTATGGAGCCTGTCTGAACCTATATATAGCATGAACACATTGTATTTCCAGTCCAAGTGAGAGTAAAAGTTGCAGCAATTCCAGACTGATGAGATGATCTTTCAGTCCCTTATGACTGGCCACGAGTTTACGATTTTTCCTCCCCAGCTTACGACCCTCAGCTTCTAACAGTCTTTTACTGTACGGTGAGATGTCATCTTCTGTAATAGTCATGTGTGCGAGGCACAGAGGGAACTCGTCCGTGATCCGAGCTACGTCGGGGGAAACGTCACAGCTGTCTAAATGCAGCCAGTAACCGACGTCGCCATCTGTCGCATGATTCTGGATGCCAACTTCAAAAAAATCATCCATCTCTGACTGAGAAAGCTTTTTGATGTCACCCATAGGCAGGGGGGAACACATAACGCTTGCATATAATGAATTATAGTCCAGATAGAACACATAGGTGCCGGGTCCACCGTCGGGTTCGTGGTTTGACTGCAGGTGTGGCCTGACGCAAGTTACAAAGCCTCCTCGTACATTTCTTTTGATCAGGTGATACATGTTAGGGTCGTAAGGTGGATCAAGTTGAACGCCTGTCGACTTTAAAAAAGCGTCATAAGCATAAGAAGACAGTGACACGTAATGTGACACGTCCAGCCCATAAAATTCATGCAGGTATGATCTATATTTGAGATATGTGTCGGCTAATAATCCCACATCAATCTCACAATACAGTCTTATGTAATCGCCTAAAGTGCGGCAGGATGTCATACTCCACACGCTTTGAGCGTGTTCATATTCTCCAGGTGGCAGAGCCTTCCCCTTGAGCGTGTCATAAAATGCCTCACGAGGTGGCAATTGTCGATCTTCTAAGCGGCCAAGGTCGGTGATGTACTCATAACAAAGAAACTGTTTTTGAGTGCAAATTACACGCCTTACATCCTCGGGGAGGTAATTCACCATTTCCTGGGCGTAACGCGTGCTATAGCCCGCCTGCACGTGACTCTGAGCGAGATGACCGAGGCCAGCATTCATAATGGAAAGCGTGTCCTGAAACTGCAATTCCTTAATCCTTACTTTCAATAAATGCGATTCTGACTTGGCAAGGATGTCCACGTGCGACTCTGGCAAGTGAAGGTCTTTTATGATTAAGGAGACGTCAAAGCTCATATTATGTGCCAGAGTGATGAGATATTTCCTCATGTCACGACACTGGAGGTTGCATCGCGCGCACAAAGCCCCCTTGTAATTATTTTGTGGTAATGAGTGGTCGTGATGTTTATGAGGTGGGGTTTTCACATTAAAGGGTTGATGGCAGAGCTCGCAGTGACGCTGACGTTTGAAGTGGGCTTCATCCTCCGCAGACATGCTAATTGGATAGCTAACTACACTTTCCTTGATGATTCCCCAAGCATTGGATAGGCTATCAATGAAATTATTCACGGGATCTTCACCGAAATAACTTCTCTTTTCCACGACATCTCCATGCCTATTGATGATGAGATACGAGTATCCAATTGGGTCATGTTCAGCTATCACACTCCTATTCTCCTTAGGTTTTATCATAGTTTCAAAATCAAAAAATGCTAAGTATGCAGGCTGATAGGTGTAGGCAAAATTTTTAAATTTTACTTTTTCACCGTCACCTGGAAAGAGAAGAGTTTGAGTGAAGTCGCAGTGACACTCGTGATCGCTCAAACTGACAGACTTGGGAACTGAGCTGAAACATACTTTGCAAAACTGATGACCCTCTGGGGTGGGACTGCTTCTCGTCAATTTCCGGTGCAGCTTCTCCACGTCTTTAATGAGCGTCATATGTTTTCCACCTAGTAAAAGGAGTGAGACTACAGTTTTATACTTCCGCGAGCCTTTTCTTGATAATGTTAAATAGTATATCTCACCGCTTTTTGTCAGTGTATAAACGTCCAGAGACAGACAATTTAACCTTTCTAACTGACTCAAGTTCTCCCAAGTCACTGGACTGCCTACTTTTCCGCGCGTGACGTATTTCTCTCCGCCATGCCGTCTCCGTAATATTTTTGGAATTCTTTTCCAAGGTACACCTCGAGCATGAAGTCTGAAAGCCGCCAAACACTGAATAACACAGGATGAATGTCGGCCATCAGGATTGAAAATTTCATTCCCTCCTCGCACGCCTCTAGGATAAGCAACATAATCTCCTATGCCACTACATGCGACATGCAAGCAATAGTTGATGAAAAAATTCTGTACTCTTGAAATGATAAAACCAGATCCTTCAGTCTCGCTGGTAAGGCTTTCCAGCCGACTGTTCAGCTGATGGATCCATAAATCAACAAGGTCAGGCACATCTTGATAGGTGATCAGTCGTGCTCTAAAAGCAATATGAATGACTCGATGTTCATCCTCGCCTAAGGTAGAGAATTTCACTAGTAACAGAGAAATGTGTGAAAATATTTTCAGGGTGGGGGGGAATGGCGAGCCGTGTGACGTGAAATATGATCTAATTTCCCGTATAAAGAACTCCCTGTATTCGGTAAGTAGACCGAGTGGATCTCTGCTTACATGATCAGGTATGTCATATTGATGTCTGGTGAAGCTCCTCATAAAATTTTCCCTCGAGTCAATTAACCGCGGCTCTTCCGGCATCCCGCGCTCGTCAAGGTCTGCATCCGCCGACTCTCCTGCCATGCTGCGCTCATCGTGGTCCGCCTCCGCTTGTGGCGTGTCTGGGAAGAAAAAATAGAAGTAGCAGCGACAGTTTATTATTATTATTATTATTATTATTATTATTATTATTATTATTGAATTGATATTTACCTTGTGTAGGTAGTGAAGGACTTGAAGTCTCGGAAGAATTGAATACGTTCCCCGATAATCCACTCGGTCCCGGCCGTGGCGAGTCTTAAAAAAAAGAATATTAGTAGTGGCGGTGGCACCGTATTTATTGCTTTATTATTTGTAGTATTTTTTTTTTCTCACCTCTTCCCCCGCCTCCGCGTGGGATGTCGCCTTGTGACGTCCGCCGACGTGGGCCTTCTACGCCGGCGTTCTGCTCAACCTCAATCGAGTGTGAGCCTGTACAGGAAGATGTGCTCAGAGCTCAAACTTGTAAAGATTGACAGTCATTTCATCTTTATTATTATACATTCCCGCCAAAATAAGTAATAATGCTTACCAGAAGAAGCAGGATTGCCAACTTCGCAGGTGTGTTCTGGCGGTGGATGTGGAAACAGAAGTCCACACCGCTCGCATAAATCACACTGGTCTTCCACACATGAGGGGCAGGATGGATTAGTGCGCCATCTCCCACACACTTCACATAAAATCCGCGCCTCTGCTGTTCCACAGTGAACACCCATTTTCTTTTCTTTTTTTTTCTATAACATTGTCAACACTTTGTCCCGGCCGCCATGCCGCGCGGGGAAACACTGAAGCTTCCCGCGCAGATGGTCGCGAGGCGCGTGCCTTGACTCGGAAGTAGGCAACACCTGCCTGTTTCATTATCCTCCACTCCACCCATTATCCCACCTTGATCGATTCTCTTCAAAATTTTACGTCCGAGACGCAAAGTTAACGTGGTCTTATATGTAACACGCAAGTAACACTGTTTTCCCCATCTTCAAACTGAATAGGTTTGCCTCTTTGATTAGCAATTTTGATGGCCACACTCTCTATAGTTGATGCAGAAAGTGGTTTATACGTAATTGAATTCGCACCTTTACTGGTGCTGTCGCCGGGGAGTGGTATGACGTCTAATATATTAACTAGTTGGTTGCCAAATCGCGAGGGGGAAATGATGTCGGTATAAACGTACATATAATCCGTCCCTGCATCAGCTCGCGGTACGTATTGAGCGAATAATTTTATGGGTGATGAGGAGGAAGCTTCGCTGGCGTCGGAAGATGAAATGCCGTCGCCAGATCTTTGAAAGTAGACGGTGTAGCGAAAATTTGGATTGAAACCCAGAATGTGAGCTATATGCGATGCAAATTTTATACTTATATCACTGTAAATACGATCGTCATTAGGAGGGACAATCGCGTTATTCACAACGACCCGCTCCAAGTCGCGGTCATAATAAATGATATCCGAGTAAGGGAAATAGATCTTAAAGGAGTCATTCAAGATTGCTTGAAGTTCTCTCACTATCTGTCCATTAATTGCCTTAGTTATGGCCGGTATGTTCTTATCGGTAAAATTGGAGATGATATTCCTTTCCGGTAGATAGGTATACATATTATATTCATACATATCAAAGTCTGACTGCTTAACCCGACCATAGAACGATATACTGGAATTTGGATCCCCTTCCGCAATGCAGTAGAAATATTTAGGGAATAAAATATTACACAGGCCGACTTCATAATCCCTGCCGGTGTCTAAATGAATGGGTAAGATTCTGTTTTCAAATTCTGTTGTTGTGTTGTTGGGAAATGACCTACCACCTGCAAGAGAAGATAGGTATACGTATATATCGTCACTATCTCTCAATGACATGTTTTTTAAACCCTGTCAACTAACAGACTGACTTTAAACTTTACCTTTTCATGACATATATACGTCGGCAGACTGGAGATTATGGCGGTACGACGTGGATAGTCGCGACGACCTTGACCATAGGGGAATGTACTGAGATATCGGAGGGAGCACGTGTCGGCTATAATAATAATAATAATAGTAATAATAATAATAATAATAATAATAATAATAATAATAATAATGATAGTAATAAGACCGCCATCCGACATAAGTATTACGTCAGCCATGCCGCTGGTGGTCGGTGAAAGTGGAAGAGGCCGCCGCTCCGCCCTGGCCGTCACAGACGCTTTCTCCAGGTAAAAAGGATGGACAGGTAACGGGATCTCGTGCGGCAGTCGCGACGACCTTGACCATAGGGGATGTATTGAGATGTCGGAGGGAACGCGTGATGGCAACACTCGGTCATCCCACCCTCCAGGATTCCGTGAATGAAAGGGAAAGGGCGACTTCTATGGCAGGCGCCGTCAGAGTCCCCCTAATCACGCGTGTGTGGCGGGCGGCTGCCACGTCTGCCCGCCAGCCCCCCCCATCACCTCTCCTCCCCCCCTCCACCCCCTTTTCACTCAATTATTTTCCGCCCACCATCATTGATTCATTAGTCATTCCATCGTCGCCGAAGCATAAGGACGCACGCCCCCTCACCTCTCCGTCAGTGTCGCCGTCACCGTCCCTCCCCCCTCCCTCCCCCCCCTTGGTGTTTGCCGTCGTGAATCACCCCCCCCTTCCCAAGCATGGATCTATGGAAAATTGCTATCAGGATCAACATCGCAATATGGCTTGCCGTCAGAGTCGCCCCTGGGTGGGTGGGTTGGGGGTGGGGGGGGACGTGAAAGGGCGACCTACACGGCATTGCCGTCACAGTCCCCTAGCCACGCGTGTGTGTGGCGACTTCCACGTCTGGCCGCCAGTCCACACCCTCCCCCCTCCTTTCACTCAATTATTTTCCACCCACCATCATTGATTCATTTAGTCATTCCATCGTCGCCGAAGGATAAGGACGCACGCCCCCCCCCCACCTCTCCGTCAGTGTCGCCGTCACCGTCCCTCCCCCCTCCCTCCCCCCCCAACCCCTTGGTGTTGCCGTCGTGAATCGCCATCCTCCCTTTCCCAAGCCTGGGTCTCCATCCTGTCATGGACTGCCACTGAAGTCTACGGAAAATTGCTGTCAGGTTTCCCCATTGCAACTTGATCAACCCCACACTCACAATATGGCATGCCATCAGAGTCGCTCCTGGGGTGGGGGTGGGATCCCCCTCCCCCCCCCCCTCCCCCCCCCTCCCTCCCCCCCCCCCCTCCCTCCCTCTCCCATCCCCCAACACTCTATTTACAGTCAGGGTCTCCATCCTGAAATGGATTGCCACTCCGGGTAATTGCCATGGGGGTCGAGCCCCCCTAAAAAGGCTTGCCACTGAGGTCCCCATGCAATGGGGACCTCAGCGGCAAGCCTTTTTAGGGGGGCGACCCCCATGGCAATTTCCCAACTACTCCTAAAGTTAATTGACCTAATCCCGAGAGAGTGTGACCCGTGATATCATTGTGACCTCCCCCTTTACCCCCCCTCTAACAACACCACCAGTACTACCACCAGCACCACCACCACCCCTATCATTATTATTACCCCTATCAACACCACCAATTCTACTACTACTACTACTACTACTACTACTACCACTATTTTCAGTCCCAAAGGAAGAAAGACGAGGAGGAAGAGGAAGAGGAAGAGGAGGAGGAGATAAAACCATCACACAACTCAACTTATCTCTCTCTCTCTCTCTCTCTCTCTCTCTCTCTCTCTCTCTCTCTCTCTCTCTCTCTCTCTCTCTCAATCATTTTTCACCACCACCACCACCATCACTATCTTGTTTGAAAGGAGGGAGGGAGGGAGGAAAGGAGCGGGAAAAAAAAAGAGGAAAGAGAAGGAGAGAAAGTGAAGAGGAAAGTGAACAGAAGGAAAACGAAGTAGAAGAGAAGAGAAGAGAAGACGCAAAATAAGAAATGGAGGAAGAAGAGAAAAGAATAAAATAAGGTAAGATAAGGGAAAAAAGATGAAAGTAAAGAAAATAAGAGGAAAACAAAAGAAGGAAAAGGGAAAACAAGACGGAAAAAGGAAAATGAGAGGGAAAATGGAAAGAAAAGGATAAAAAAAGAAAATCAAAAGAAAAAACGGAAAAAAGTGGTATAAGAGAAGGAAGGAAGGAAGGAAGGAAGAAAAACAAAACAATAAAAATAACACGAAAAATGGAAAAAAATGAGAGAGAGAGAGAGAGAGAGAGAGAGAGAGAGAGAGAGAGGTAGCAGTACACCTGAGCACCACATCATCACACCTGTCCATTAATTACTAACCTGGCGCACCTGAGTACCATGCAAAACGAGGCCAATCAATACCACCACCACCACCACCACCACTACTACCACTATTGCATGTATCGTTGGATGGCACAATAAGTACTAATATTACCACTACAATTATTACTACTGCTATTGTTACTGCCACTACGCCACCAAACCACTACTACTATTGGTACTACTGTTAAGATACACCATTACTATACTATGTCTGTTTAGATTCGATAGTAAGATTACCATACTACTACTACTACTACTACTATTCTTCCTCTAATTCCTCGCATTCCTTTCAGCACCATCACAACTATCATTACCACAAACACTTCCTCCTCCTATTCCTCTCCCTTCCCCCACTCCCTCCTCCTCCTCCTGAAACTATTTACAAGGCCGTTCTGCTGCCTCTCCTCCTCCTCCTCCTCACCTGAAAAGTAACAACCCCTTACAAAATACCAGTTTCCAATTATAGCCAGAGGGTTACGTAACACACACACACACACACACACACACACACACACACACACATCCATCCATCATCATCATCATCATCATCACAGACAGGTAAGAAAGAAAATAATATGCAGAAGCTTTAGTAGTAGTTGAATAATGATGAGGGTGGTGATGGTGATGGTGGTGGTGGTAGTAGTAGTGGTAGTAGTAGTAGTAGTAGTAGTAGTAGTAGTAGTAGTAATAGTAGTAGTAGTAGTAGTAGTGATGATTGAAGAAGAATTTTCCCATCAACACCACCACTAACAACAACAACAACAACAACAACAACAACAACAACAACAACAACGTCAAATCATAACAATTTCACTAAACCGCAGAGAGAGAGAGAGAGAGAGAGAGAGAGAGAGAGAGAGAGAGAGAGAGAGAGAGAGAGAGAGAGTAACGTTTAGATGGACCTGCACCTTCTTTCCTTCCCTCCTCCTCCTCCTCTTTCTTCCCTCCCTCTCCTCCGTCAAGATAAAAATTATATAACTTTTTTTAAACCTGACATCCGGAGGGCAGACCAATGGAGGAGGAGGAGGAGGAGGAGGAGGAGGAGGAGGAGGAGTAAGACGCAAGGACAAGGTGCGGATGAGCAGTGGGAAGCAGAGGAGGAGGAGGAGGAGGAGGAGGAGGAGGAGGAGGACAAAATTGTAACTATCTTAATAACTTTCGAAAAAAATAACTAAAGAAAAAAGTTATGATAGAGAGAGAGAGAGAGAGAGAGAGAGAGAGAGAGAGAGAGAGAGAGAGAGAGAGAGAGAGAGAGATCACCACAAACTTTACGCCACTCACAATAATAATAATAATAATAATAATAATAATAATAATAATAATAATAGAATGGAGAAAGAGAAGGAATAAAAGAAAGAAAGAAGGAAGGAAGGAAGGAAGGAAGGAAGGAAGGAAGGAAGGAATGAGATGAACAGAAATGAGTAAGGTAAAGGAGGAATGTATAAACTAAATAAAGAAATGATGACAAATAATAAAGGGAGGAAATGGAAAATAAAGGAGTGAAGGAGGAAAGGAAAGAAGAAATGAGATGTGAACGGAAGTGAAGAAAAGAAAGAATAAAGAAAAGAAAGAAGGATGGATGGATGGGTGGATGGAAGGAAGGAAGGAAGGAAGGAAATAAAAGAGAAAGTAAGACGAACTTGTTAAAGAAAACGGGATATCTTTGTTTACTTTCGCTTGTGTGTGTGTGTGTGTGTGTGTGTGTGTGTGATTACTGCTTAGTGCACATGTCGATATTGAGGGTATGCATGTGTGTATGTATCTAATTGGTTAACAACGCGCGCGCGCGCACACACACACACACACACACACACACACACACACACACACACACACACACACACACACACACACACACACACACACAGTACCCAAATATTTACATACATGCTTACATACCTAATGCCCTCATACAAACACACACACACAGACAAACATACACACGGATACAGACAACGAACACACACACACACACACACACATTTACCTTAGCAATCCTGCCTCTGCCCTTCACTGCAGCGGGTCACAACTAGCGAAGTCACGTGTGGAGGTCACAATTGTTTGGCCTGGGTCACTGTGGCCTTACCAATACACAAAATATACAGCACACTAGTCATGGGAGGAGCGGGAGTGCGCGATAGACCCTCCTTCCTCCTCGGCCATCCCGGCGCCACTGAGCGAAGATTTCCAGACTCCCAGTATATAAACTCGAGTTGCCACACAGTCACTTGTGTGAAAAACTATGATAATAACGTTTTCTGGCGCACCTGGGCATGATAAACCACTCAGGGGAGAACTAACACATATTCCGCCACTGTTCCTTCATCCTGACAAACGTAGGAAGGGTGAAAAACCGTGAAATACTCCCAAGGTTGCACGGACGAAAGCCGGCGACAGTTGCCATGTTGGTCGAGAGATTAGGGAGAGAATCTTGGTTTATCCTTTTTGGCTTTTAATCGTATCAACGGGTCTTGGAGGAGGTTGTGGCGTTGGGGAGTGGCGTGGGCGTGTGCGAGGCGTGTGTGTGTGAGGGCGTGAGGCGTGTGTAGGCCCCGAGGCAGGCTACACAGGGTAAGAGACTAGCGGTCGATATGAGAGGGAGGGCGGGAAGGCGTCTGCGTGTGGCGGCCATGGTGACACACACACACACACACACACACACACCTAGCCAGTCCACACACACGTACATACACACACACACACACATGAGGTGCAAAAAATTACCATACAATTATAGAAAATCAGAGAGAGAGAGAGAGAGAGAGAGAGAGGTGGAAGAGGGGTGAGAGATATACTGCCCCATTAACACACTGACTGATTCTGATAAGGACTGAAATTATACCGATCACCGATAAATAATTGCACCCCGAATGAGAGAGAGAGAGAGAGAGAGAGAGAGAGAGAGAGAGAGAGAGAGAGAGAGAGAGAGAGAGAGAGAGACTAGTATCTTATCAAGCGGAAAACTTCAATTACAAGCAATTAGTAGATAAAAAGAAGGAAAAACATAATTATGATCATAATTAACCAACAAAATGTCCATAAAGAATAATAAACAGCAATGAAAAAAATGAAAAAGAAAGAAAAAGAGAAACAGGAAACAATGTTGCAACATTTTATTTATTATTTCCCTCTTCTTTTTTTTTTTTTTTTTACTTTTCTTCATAACCTGTATTTCCACATTGCATCACTTAATAACAGGAACATTCTTCTAACTTGATGTAACTTAAAGAAAAACACAATGATGTATGGTAGAGGGTGCATTAACACACACGCACACACACACACACACACGCGCGCACACACACACACTTTGATAAAATGCGAGCAACTTTATCTTATCTCATCTCGCCGGTGGGCAGAGCAACAGGGCGGTCCAATGTATCCGTTTTCTATTTTTTTCTTTTCTTTTTTTTTCTTTTTTTTGTTATTTTAAGGGAGGTTATGGTAGTATTGTTCTCCTTTGTTATTGCTGCTGTTACTACTACTACTACTACTACTACTACTACTACTGTTATTTCTAATGCTTCTGTTAAATTACTGTTGATGTATTTTGGTTAATATGAATATTTTTCCTCTTTTTAATACTACTATTACTACTGTTGTTACTACTACTACTACTACTACTTTCGTGAATGACTACTACTACAACAACAACTACTACTACTACTACTACTACCACTATTTATATTTACTTATATACCGGGTGGCTAAGTGCTTAACTAAACCAACTTGTCCATACTATTACTTACAAAACTTAACCACACGTACACACACACACACACACACACACACACATAACACTCGCCTCTTTAAACTAAAAAAAAATTTAAAAAAATGCAAAAACAGAAAAATCATCACTCAGCCTCTTTCATCTCCTCCTCCTCCTCCTCCTCCTCCTCCTCCTCGTGTTACTAATCTTACTGACCCTTATAATACCCAATAATGATGAACACCGGTGATTCACTCAGTACTATCCCCCGCAGTTCAAATACCACTTGTTTGTCCAGCACACACACACGCAGACTGCTTATCAAACACTTGGGAGAGAGAAAATAAGTCACTCAATCACTTACTCACTCTCTATCTCCCGCCGTGTAAGCTCCACTCCCGCAGCCAATCAGGTGTTATCTTATCCCTTACGTCATATCGCCAGGGCCAATCAGCGTATAGATCTCTTATGTCACTATTCCCAGCTGGCCAATGACAGGGGCTTGTGTGACGTCATGAGTGAGTTCTTGCCACATTGCGCTCACATGATTATGAGTCATGGCCAATGGGAGGAGTGGGCCGGTGACGTCATCAAGGTATTACCCAATCAAAGGTGCCGGTGAACATTTCCTACAGTCTGTTCCTCGGAAGTTGGTTGATCTTCCTTTTCCGGGAAGTGTTTGAACGAAATGTCTGGTTCACCCCCCCACCCCACACTCCTCGCCTCTTACCTGGCCGGGCCCCGGAATGCGTTTGATTATTATCTTTACCTGTCTGGATGTTCTAATCGAGTTTGAATGCAATGATAAAAGCAACTTTCAATGGGCAACTTCTTAGATTATCATCCTTACCTGACTCCCGGAACGCATTTAATTATTATTTTTACCTGGCTGGTTGGTTTGCTTTGATGTTCTGCTCGAGTTTATAATACAGTGCTAAACGACTTTCTTGAATCATCTTCGGCTAATTATTACCTGTACAGTACCTGGCTGCTTGTTTACCTGGATACCTGGGTGGTTTGTTTGTATGTCAAGTCGAGAAAGTCACCAACGAATACTAATTATCACCTTTACTTACCTGGTTTGTTTTGATATTCCGCTCTGGTTTGCATACAATGGTAAGCAACTTTCTTTTATCACTAGCTACTATTAAATATCACCTTCACTTGGCTAGTTTGTTTTCATGTATATTCTAGTTTATTTGCACTTCTAAACAACTTCCTTTAAACACCTCTGATTAACTTTTTTTTTTAATTAGTCCGTTACCAACCTATTTTTTTTTATTGTTTAATTACAATCCATTTGATAGTTTGGTAGTGTAGATAGGAAAAAAAAAACATTCTACATTTTTTTTTCTTTTTACATTGTCAACTTATCAGACACTTTTTCTTTAATCAAAGCCCATTTAATACTTTGTTAGCGTAGAGAAGATAAAATTAATGCATTCTATCTTTTCTTCACTTATCATCAACTTAGACTTTTCCTTTAATCACAGTCCATTGTCAACTTACTAACCCTTCTTCACAAATTACAATACATTAACTTGGTACCGTAGAAAAGACAAAATCAACGTATCGTGTCTTTTTATTAGTGTTTTCCCCTTAATTACATTCCATTACCAACTTAATCTTTCTTCATAAATTACAATACATTAACTTGGTACCGTAGAAAAGACAGAATCAACGTAATGTGTCTTTTTATTTGTGTGTCCGTGCAAGGAATGTTTCTCACTACTCAGAATAATGACAAATGAAAGACTACAGAAGAGAAGGTGAGGTTCCCGTGTTTGTTATCCTCACCTGAAGCCTGGGAACGCCCTTAACCACCTTTACCTGAGGCGTGCTTTGTTTTCACGCGCTTATTATTGTTTTTTCTTTTCTGTCTCCCACTTTTTTTTATTTTTTTTTTATTTGTGAGCGCATTTTCCTTTCTTTCTTTCTTTCCTTCTTTTTATTTTGTACATGCATTTCTTTTGTTCTTTACGATGCTTTTCTTTTTCTTTCTTTTTTTCTTTTTTTTAAAGTTATTTTAATGTAAAGGTACTGAGAAAACATACTGTATGAGTGAGTTACCTGTGACATGAGTTAGTTACCTGAATGAGACACCTGTTACCTTGATGAATTACCTGAGTTACGTGGATGAGTAATTATCTGGATACATTACCTGGATGAATTACCTGAGTTACCTGGATACATTACCTGGATACATTACCTGAGTGAGTCACCTGGATGAGTTTACCTGAGTTCTTGCTGAGTCGCCTGAGGGAATGAAATGTGCGTCGGAAAATACAAGCGAGTGAATATGTAACTGTTCTGTGACATCCTGTTTGAGAGAGAGCGACGTTACTCGGCTTTATTCAGCTCCTACCCACACGTGACGCCTTCCTGATATTAGAGGTGAGTATTCCCCATCATGTCCCCATCATTTGTACTCAACTTCCTCTATGCCTGTTCACGTGTTCTTCATTCCTCTTTTTTTTTTCATCTCTTCTTTATTTCTTTTATCTCTTGTCTAGCTCTTCTTTGACCTCTTCTTCTTTTCTTTCATTTCTTCTTTATTTCTTTTACCTTTTGTCTAGTCCTTCTTTACTTCTTATTTTCCTACATCTGTTCTTTGTTTCTTTTATCTTTTGTCTATGTCTTCTTCGTCAGGTTCTTTTTCTTCGTCTCTTCTTCATTTCCTTTACCTCTTGTCTAGCTCTTCTTCATCTTTTTTTTTATTCCTTTCGTTCATTCTTTCTTTAGCTCTTCTATACCCTTTCTTTTCTTCTTTTCTTAACTCTTCTATATCCTTTCCTTTTCTTCTTTTCGTTCATGCCTTCTTTAACTCTTATTTTCCGTTTTTTTTTTCTTTTCGTTCATTTCTTCTTTAGGTCTTCCTTATTTTTTTACTTTTCTTCTTTTCATTCATTTCATCTTTAGCTCTTCTTCACTTCGTCTTATTTTCTTTTATCTATTTTGTTCGAGTATTCATTTTATTTCCTGTTTTCTTTTTATTCACTTCAAAACCTCGTCGTTACTTTTCTTCTTCTATTTTACTTCTATTTTTTTTCTTATTCATTTCCATTTCATTTTACTTTTCCATCTTTTAACCTCTACTAATCTTATCTCTCTCTCTCTCTGTGTCTGGATAATAAAGTACATACACCCAGGATTCGAATCGGTGACCTCACAATTATCAGCTGTCATATCTTTACCACTGAGCCACGAGGACATATGTACTTGATTCCAGGCTTCCGTAACATCCTTTCTTGGGTTTTCCATCAATGTGTCACTCTCTAATCTAGATATGTTTTTTGTTGGATAATTTCTGCCTTGTCAGCATTCTTTCCGAGTCTGTGCCATTTTTTTTCTTTTTTTTTCTTTCCTTTTTTTTTTTTTTTTTTTTTTTTTTTTTGCAAGGTACGTACATTTTGTGATCTGAGTTACTGGTGACTACATTTCCAGCTTATTTTGCCTCCTATGGGAAGTGAAGGAAGGTGAGAGTCAAGGGGGGGAGAATGGAGTTAAGGAGTTAAGAGGAACAGGGTGTAAGAGGTAAGACAAAAAGTTAGGAAAGTGTTAGGAAGAACGAAATAAGAAAAAGAAAGTAGAAAACAAAAGTCAGAAAAATAAATGAGGCAAGAGTTACGAAAGTATTAGGAAAAATTTAAATAAGAGCAAAGAAGTCAGAAGTAAGTTTGGGGAAAAAAAAAAATGAGGTATGAATTAAGAAAGAGTTAAGAAGGAAACAGGGGACATGGCATAGGAACTGGGAGGAAGGAAAGCAGACAGGATTTAAGACATAAGGATACCAATAATAACAAACACGTAATAGCAGTGGTAATAGGTGCGGAAAAAGATAGGAATTAACCCTTTCACTTCTACCTGGCACACCTTTCCTAAATTACTAACCACGCTGGGACATCTTTTCTTGTTTCTACAGCCACCTACAAACACTAAACTGGCCAGAAATTGCAAAACATGTTCTTTTTTATCCTCTTCTTTCATGTAGATGCTTATATTCCATGCATTGTTTTTAGTGCCGTGAATTGTCCCATACCGCAGTGAAAGGGTTAAGAAGGAAACAAGCGGCAGGACTTGAGAGTTGGGAGTCAAGAGGAAGGAGGCAAAAGGAATGAGTGATTGATAGGAAAAAGGGAGGGAGGAGGGGAAGGCGACGCAACATCACGGTCATAAGGCGCCGCTACAAAATGTTCCAAGCAACAAAAAAATAGAAGGTTTGAAGCGTTGGAGGCAGAAGGAAAGATACAATTTAGGGCATACAGACACTAATACTAATAACAAGCACGGTAAGGCAGTGGTAATAAAACACCAGTCATTAATGAAAACCATATCTTTGTTCTCATCATGTATAGCAGCTAGGTATATTTTGCAACAGTTAAAAATTACATTGAAGCTGCTCCCAATACACACATACATACATACGTACACCTTTCCCTGTTAGAAAAAGGTACTATAGTTTATTATGTAGTGTAGTAGTCAGCCATTTCAATCTACTATTATATTCACTACTACTATTACCATCCCGATAGCTACTATCAGGCAGTATTTGTATATATAGAATATAGAGGGTGGACTGCACGGGAATTAGTCACATTTGTTATTTTTGGGGGCTGGGTTTGATCAGGTTAGGTTGGGTGGGAAAGAAAGTTAGGTACGGTTAGGTAATGTAAGGTAAGGGAAGATAACGTCACATTAGGTATGGCAAGGAAAGATTAAGTAATGTAAGATTAGATTGGGTCAAGTAACGTATGGCAAGGTGAGATAAGGTATGATAAGGTTACATTAGGTTAGTAGAGATGAGAACTGATATAAGTTAAGGAAAACCAAGATACATAAGGCTAGATAAGATATAAGGTCTAGCTAGTTTAGGTTACATTAGATTACTAGACCACGTAACCTAAATGACCTAACCAAACCAAACCCAACCCTAAAAATAACAAACTAGCGACCCCCAGCAATGCCACACAGCTTCAGGCCCAGGAGAGGAGCGAGAGGCTGCCATGAGTCACGCCTCTCTTCCACCAGTCCATATACAGACCCGCCTGGCGAGCACTCAATGTGAGCACACCCAGGGCTCTTTAAATCTCCATAATAAACTCGTAATTACTTAACACGGTAATTACTTATGATACTTACTTAGTTCATAATTAATCAATGTACTGATAAATAATCCACTGGGTTAAATCATATATAAAAAAAGTAATTACCATAAAAGTAGGTACATATAATTAGTTGTGTGGTATATGTGATTAATGGTGTAATTGGTGTATTTTGTGGCAAGAGCAGATCAACGTTGTAAACTGTGTAAGGGAAAGAATGTGTGTAAATATACTTAAAGATTCTGAGTCTGTGATTCGTGAATGTAATTGTGATAATTAATGTTTTTTTTTTTTTTCGTAGTTACTGAACAGTGAAGGAAGATAAATTACATAAAGTACTATAGGTGTTGTAAATATAATTCAAAGATGCTGTGTGTGTAATTACCAAGTGTAATTTTAATAACTGAAGTGTTTTTGTAGTTATTCAACAGTAAATGAAGGTAAATTAAGCTAAATAAGGTATTATACAAAGTGTAAATATACTTTAATGATAAATTTTGTATATAACTAACATCTACTTCTTTTGTAATCGGCACATATAAAAATCCAATTATTTAACTCCATCAAGGCGAATCTAGTATCATAATTTCACCAGCCAAGAGCACACGGGCATGGCAACACTGTCACTGGGCGCTGGCGTCACTCGCTGATTGGCTGAAGCATTCCGCGGTACTTTCAAACGTGCCGCAAACTGACTTCAAAATCTTCGCCGAAAACCTTCACTGACTTTACGTACTGGATGAAATAGGCACAAATAGTCAGGTGCCTTATATATAATTAAATTTTTGGCTTGGATAGAAAGTAAATAATGAATTTTGAAAGGCCGCACATGTGAGAAATGTGAATGAAGGATTTGTGAATAATGAAAATGTGAACAAAAAAGAAATGTGTACTCGTATAAAAATTTGAATAAAACAGAGAATATGAAGAAAAAAAGTAAAAAAAAAATGAAAATGTGAATAAAGTGAAAAAAAAATGTGAATATAAAAGAGATGTTACTAAAAAGAAAATATGAATAAACTGAAAATATGAAGAAAAATGTAAATTAAAACAATCTGGGAAAAAGAAGAAAAAAAAAAAAAAAAAAAAAACGTACATGAACATAAAATGTTAATACGTCAACCAATCAGAGCGTAAGGTGAAGGCCCCGTAACAGTGTTGCCATTCCGGTGTCCGCATGCGGCGGAATGACTGTGGTAAACTAGGCGTGATGGAGTTTGGTGTTAATTATGCAGGTGTGTCACGATGTGCAGTTTTAAAGAGGTAGAGATGTTCAGTGAATATAATTAGTAAGTGTAATTAACAATGTCATTTAGTGTGCTTTGGGTAATTCGTACATATTATTATGTAAGAAGGCAACTGGCAACAAAAAATATATATAGGTAAAACACCCCCACTGAGGCGCCAGTAAAAAAAAAAAAAAAAGTTACCAAAGTCAACAAAAATCAACACAAAAAAAACACTACAAAACGAACACCAGCAGACATGTTGGCTCTTACGGCACTGTTCGTCATGAGGATTTAAATATTTAAGGGGCCACTAAAATAATTCAGAGGTTTCACAAGTACGAAAAGACATGACCCCAATGTAAATAAAATCAGAAAAAAAAAAAGAGGAGCGCAGGTGTGAGGTGAATGAAGGATGCACCTGAAAAGGTTAATTAATTCACCTGCTTCACCCGAGGGAGCGTAAAGGAAGGAACTGAGACGCAGTTTGCAGGAGGAGGAGGAGGAGGAGGAGGAGGAGGAGGAGGAGGAGGAAAATTTAAATAGATATTCAAACTCGTATTACCAACCCAGCAAAATAAAAATAATAATAATAAATAAAATAAACAAAAATAATAAATAAAATAAATAAATAAATAAATCTAATAAAAAAAATCGTAATGATAAACAAACACATCAATATATAAGTACATGAATATCAATCTAAAAACAATAACACTAACGAGAAACAAAGACAAATACAAAATAATAAACGAAACAATATGAGAAGCTTTCATGTTATCTTCGCCACAAAATGCGCTCATCCGTTAAAGGAATCAAGCTGGGTCGATGCGCAGCTGTTTTTTTTTTTTTTTTTTTTTTTCAATGACTGGGAGAAAAGACAGAAAAAAAGACAAAAGAGGATCGATGGGATAGCTTCTGATTCAGCGGCTCGGCTACAAAAGGGATCGATTGCAGGATTACGGAGTTTATACAATTTAAGGAGAAATCTCGGGTATAAAATAAGCGAAGTGTTATGATACGGAAATAGAAAAATATACGTGAATGAACCGAAAGAAATGAATATATTACGCTGGTATAAAAAATAAAATAAATAAATAAATAAAAACTATATCGACTGCACAAAAAAAATAACAGATAATGATAAAAACTATGACTTGCAAAACGTAGATGTGTTAAAAATAATAGATAAATTATGAAGAAATACGTAAAATGTGTTCAAGAATAGAAAAAAAGTAAGAAAATAAATGATGACCAAAATTAACAGAAATACAAAAAAACAATGTCAATAAGGAATGAAATATCGGGAATGTAGGAAATGGTTCGCTTGTGTGAGTGTGTGTGTGTGTGTGTGTGTGTGTGTGTGTGTGTGTGTGTGTGTGTGTGTGTGTGTGTGTGTGTGTGTGCGCGCGTGTGTGTGTACTTTGTGACTTACACGACTTATGAGTACACGTGAGGACTGGACTTGAGATAGGATATTGTACTTGAGTCAATACTGTGCGTGCGTGCGTGGGTGTGCATGCGGGTGACTGTGTATACTAAAGAAAAACAAAATGTACACACACACACACACACACACACACACACACAGAAAAAAAAAGAAAGAAAAAAAAAGGAACAGGTAGACTTGGGACGAACACAAATACTTAAATATTGACACTTATCGACTCTGTACTTCGAGTCGAAAGTTCCATAACGCGCCCTTACTTATGTATGTATGTACGTGCGCGTCCCTAGCACTCAATATGAGCACTTTTTAATTACTTATTGTGTGTGTGTGTGTGCGTGTGTGTGTGTGTGTAAGAATGGTACGAGGGATATGGGGAAGATGTGGTTTTGTATGTGTAGCGTAGCGTAGCGTAGTGTAGTGTAGTGTAGTGTGTGTGTGTGTGTGTGTGTGTGTGTGTGTGTGTGTGTGTGTGTGTGTGTGTGTGTGTGTGTGTGTGTGTGTGTGTGTGTGTGTGTACGTTATAGCACGAAGTTGTGATGACTACATGACGCATATGGCACACGGCTGTACTTACACACACACACACACACACACACACACACACACACACACACACAACGATGGCAATGATCAGGAACATTATTTACTGGTATATTAAGAGAGAGAGAGAGAGAGAGAGAGAGAGAGAGAGAGAGAGAGAGAGAGAGAGAGAGAGAGAGAGAGAGAGAGAGAGAGAGAGAGAGAGAGAGAGAGAGAGAGAGAGAGAGAGAGAGAGCACTCATACAGAGGGAGGGGAACCAACACCTCAGAACACCTGTACATCTGAGGCAGGTGTTGTTAATTAAGGCAGGTACGACACACACACACACACACACACACACACACACACACACACACACACACACACACACACACACACACACACTACACACACACAGGAAATGGCAGCCAGCACATCCCCTCATAGCGTTCAACTTACAAACACAAACACACGCACACACACATAAACAAAACGAAAGGAGGTGTTTTGATTAGCAAGGACCCATGCAAAGGTTTACACAGCGTTTACATTACTAGAGTCACCCTTCTCTCTTCACACCTTGCAGTTTAAAGCTCCCAGTATCCCACAGTATATTCTCAACCCTTTCAGTCATGGGAATCGTATTGGAACTTGTTAAAACCGTTCAATGCATGACATAATGAAGCTAGATTTTTAAGATATTTTACTAGACTCAATACCCACTATGATTTCAGGACAGCAGCCATGAAACTTAATGAATATATATATAAATTTACCAGTAATTAAAAGGCTATACAGGATTCTAAGGGTTAACGCATTCTGGCTTTCAAAAATTCGTATTTCAAAGTTCCCTGTTCTGTATTCTGAATTCATTACTTTTATATCCACGAACTTCAACAAAACTCTAGTAGATGCTGAGTTTTTTTTTTTTTTTTTTCTTTCAAGAGTGCTTCCATGATTCAAGTGATAGTTTAACAAGGTTTCCGCATCAACAGAAAAAAAAAAAAAAGACACGCTTGAGAACCACTCTAACCATCCCTGTTGTCCTTGAAAATAGTCCTTATGAGAGACCTGGATGCTTCTCGGGAATAATGACTCTTAATTCCAAGTCGACTTTTAGTGTTACTTCTCTTCAAGTCACTCGGTAAATTTATGGATAAGTGGAAATAAGTAAGCATGTTTTCAATAGGGACTGGCACGTGTAGGCCCGATGACTTCTTGCACCTTCCCTTGTCTTCTTGTCCTTAAATTATGACACGCAAAAAGATACAAGACTACACGGATTTACGAATACGAATGGTAGGTGGAAAGAGGCAAGCATATTTTTTATAGACAAACACGTGTAGGCCTGATAATTTCTTGCAGCTTTCCTTAACGTTTTTATACCTCACATTCGACGCCCCTCCGCTACCCTGCACTCTGCCTTCCCCCAGTAACGAACTTGTGTGGTGGTGTGGCTACGTATTAAGGTACAAACAGCGCTGGAGTGTTCTGGGAAAGACCCCTACTCTGTAATCCCCTCATTCCTGCTTCACTTCCACATACGCCAGACAGGTTTTGAGATCCTCCAAAACTTACCTACTTCGTACCTCCGTTTTCTTTTCGTGATGAGAGCAGCGGGGTCTGGCTGGGTAAGTTTGGTTGGTCTGGTTATGTTGGAATAGGCTTCGTTTGGTTTCGGATGAGTTTGCATTAGTTTGATTTGGTTTGGTTGGGGTTGCTTTGGTTTGGCGTTGCACTAGGTTGGATCTGGCCAGGTTGAACTGGATTGGCTTCGTTTGGTTTAATTTGGTTTGGTTTAGTTAGGTTTGGATTGCTTTTAATTTGGTTTGATTTGGTTGTGTTTATAGTTTAGCATTGTTTGTTTGCCCTGAATTAGCTTTGCGTTGAGCTGACTTGAATTACACTGTGTACGCTCGATTATAGCAAATTCTTATGGACTCACACAGCAAGGTTAATGGGATATTTTGTGTTGGTTACACCGCCTCGCAGCGCAATGACACCCGCCCGCACTGGTTCTGGTCATGCCGAGGATAATAATGAGTGCTGGTGTGGAAGGCTTGGGTCGTGAGGTAAGGGTGGAATGCGAATCTGAGTACCATGACAACACACCCCTCATGCTGCAGTTAAAGCCTCGTCTGTTGCATCACCAGTGACTCACCGCGCGGGGTTCATAAAATGCTAGAATTCCGTTGTGGTGGCTTTTTTTTTTTTTTTTTTTAGTTGGCCATGTGTAAAGTCAACTGAAATACTGGAACTTTTGAATGATTCGTGATTGGGATGTAAATTGAACGAAAAAATAATAATAATAAATAAAAACCAGGAGTAGAAGAAAAAAAAAAGTTACTGCTTACACAAATTACCCAAATTGGATGTATTTCCTTATTCCATGTAAATGAATTAAAAAATATTAAAAAAAATACAAGCATAAATACACAGAAGGGTTTTCATGAGAAAAAAAATAAAAAAAAAAACACGAAAAAGAAAACAAATAAAAAAAAATAAATAAATGACAACAAAACAGCAAGACCTTGAGATATGGGTTATCAGGGTCAACCAATTCATATCACCACACTAGACAGTCACTGAATTCAAGTAGGCAGCGTGTTGCTCCTTCACGCCCCGCAGCGCCCTCTGTACGGACAACAAGCACGCCCCGAGTCACCCCAGAATCAAAGACGCCAAGCTAATCTCATTCTTTCCAGGTCAATGTCCAAGTTCCTTCCTCTATCACATGACAGTGTAGTGAAGGGGAAGGTTAGGTGTTCGCGATCCCAGTACGTCTTGTCTCATTGGTAATGCCTGATCTGTTTCCTGCCTCTTGCCCCACACTGCACCTGTCCCACTGGAGTGTAATGTGGACTTGGGTGAGAATATTAACTCTGCCACTGCAATAGACAACAATTCATAGCACTAAAAAGCAGTGTATGAAATATTTATAAGCAAAAAGGAAGGGAATAAGAAGAATAGATTTTGCAATTTCTAGCCATTACGATGCAGAACAAAAAAAAATGTCTGAGGGTGTTTGGTGTTTAAGGAAAGATGTGCCAATAGCAGTGAAAGGGTTAAGTCATTTGGGGATAAGTGGCAAATTGGGAATTACAGATAAGTGAAGGTCGTATTACATTACGCTGCTGGTAACTATGTATAAAAAAGATAAATGAGTGAAGGAATAAATAAATAAATAAAAGCTGAAAAGTATCACTAACCATAACCGTACAAATAAATAAGAGATAATGTCTTAACAAGGATAACATGTATAAGTAAATAAATAAATAAATAAATAAATAATAAATAAATAAATAAAAATAAATAAATAAATCATGAAAAGTAAGAAAAGGGAAGTGAGAAGTTTTAATTAGTATAAAATTGGCTGCTGCAAGTCTTCTAGAATGTGTGTGTGTGTGTGTGTGTGTGTGTGTTCTCACATCAATGAAGCCTAATTTTGAGAACACTAACACCATCAAACGCGGAATGGTCTATAAAACCCGTTAAAAAGTAATCAAATTGAGCCTAAACAAATAATTACTGAGGGTCACAATCTTAAACACTCCGGGCATACATGAGGAATATCTTCAAGGACACCAGATTTGCCGCTCTCTCTCTCTCTCTCTCTCTCTGATGCTGCTAAACCCGTATTAAATCACTTGAATCACTAGGGCAAAAGGAAAACCCCCAGTAACCTCCACTTAGCCTGTTAACAGCTGAAATAAGACGATGCAACGTTTGGTAATGCAGAGCTGTGGCAAATATCAAGAATCACACTTCTATCATACTTCTACGCGTTACTTGAGGGGTAAAACGTTCACCAATGCACGTATCTTGAATTAAGGTTTTAGTTTTGAGACGCCCTTGTTGTCCGTTTATTTATTTATTTATTTTTTCTTTTGCATATAATTAAATCCTTTCTCTATAAAAGTTTGGTTAGTGACGCACGCGGATATGAACCATCGTGCCATCAATTAATTGGAAAAGTGCTTGCGTGACTAATGAGAACACGGAAGGAGACTGACTGACTAACTGAATGACTGCTTGCTTGCTTCCTTTCGTCTCTTCAATGAGGGTCACAACACACGTCAGTGCCACCACTACCAGCGCCACCACCACTCACCAGAGGCACACGAGGCAGCTCCCACAAGCCCCAGGACCATCACATGCCAGGAACCAAGGTTAAGACAGAAAATAAACCAGACTCTCTCCTTATGAAGCTTATCCAGAAGACCTACTAGTGTTTTCAATCTACAATCTACTATTTCATCTATACGCATATCGTGTTTCTTTGAGCTGTGTCTGTTTAACCCTTTGAATGCTAATAGATTGGCTTTTTATCATCTTTTTTTTTTATGTAAGGGGCTCAGGCCAATGGCAACAAAAATGGCTGAAATAAAAAAGGCACACTGATATACTTCTGTGACCTTGATTAATTCTGAGGACCAATGAAACTATACGCTATGGTTTGAATTACCCGTCCCCCCCCCCTCTGTCTCTCTCTCTCTCCTTTTATTATTGATGGTTGTCTTTTAAAAATTTTACTTTAAATCTTGCACCAGATAATTTTGCGGACTCAGAAAAGATTACAAGTCAAAGGGTTATGTTAATGACCCTTACGTATGAAAAAAAAAGAAAAAAAGAATATTATCTGATGGATTGATTTTGCTTTGCTTGTTTGAAGTTGCTTGCCTTGGTTTTGCTACGCTTATTTAAATCTACTCGCCTATCTTCGCTTAGAGAGTTCACTGCAGACGCCGCCACCACCACCACCACCACCACCTTCGCTTATTTAAATCTACTCGCCTATCTTCACTTTGAGGATTCACTGCAGACGCCACCGCCACCGCCACCACCACCACCTCTTACAAGAAGCACATTCATGCCACGGACGTCACACACCAGACTCCCAGACACCACCACTAGCGCCATCACGTGTGCTCCTAAGGCCACACACCCTCACGTGATGGACTCTACAACTTCTACCCCACGCCGTCCCTGCGCTTGTTTTTCTAAGGGTAAACTGGACCTGGTAACTCCCACCCGGCGCCACTACGCTGCCACACCACCACACCACTCCATCACGTGTGTTAATGCTGTTTCTCTGGACTCTTTTTTTTACTACAATGGGTGTCCTTCCTAAGTCTCCACAACAGTGCGTGGAGACAGATGAGGCACGAGAGAGCATGTGTTAATTTCGTCTATTTTTTTTTCTTCCAAGTTACATAAATACTGAAGAGAGTTGAGTACAAATAGTTAATGCGTAAAAAGTTGTTCGTGTTTGAATGAAAAATTGTGTAACAGAGACAGGACTGAAAAAAAAGTTAGTTTCGTCTTTTTGGGGGGAGGGGGATATATATTTATAAATATTTAAGAGTTCATTACTAAAAAAAAGTCTGAAAAGTTGTTTGTGATTAAAGGAAAGGTTGTGTAGCAGAAACAGAGGGAGAGGAAAAAGTTTGTTTCCTCTCTCTCTCTCTCTCTCTCTCTCTCTCTCTCTCTCTCTCTCTCTCTCTCTCTCTCTCTCTCTCTCTCTCTCTAAGGCTATATAAATATTTGAGAGAGTTTACTAAAAATCAAGTGTCAGAAGAGTTGTTTGTGATTAAAGGAAAAACTTGTGTAGCAGACACCCCGCATTCACTCCTTCACTTCTCCATTCTGAAACGCTTCGTGTTCTTATTAGATTATTCTCAAACCTTAGATATGATTTTTAGGTTTTCTTAGGTATATTTCCTAGTGATGATACAGAAGTCTTGTTAAACTTTCCCTGTAACCTGAAGACACTCTTGAAAACCCTAGGAACTTCCATCAAGCGCTTAACCCTTCAGTACCCCAGTATTCTGAAACCTTATGTGCTCTTATCAGACATTTTCAAAAGTTTTAGATTATTTTCTAAGTTCTCATAGATATATTTCCTAGTGACCATGCAGAAACCTTGTTAAACTCTCACTAGAATCATTAAAACATCCTTGAAAACTCTAATAACTTCCACACCAGCATGTTATAACAGAGAAGCTGCTGCCAATATCTTTATAAGGTCTCCGATAGATATGTTTCCTTGTGATGACGCAGAAACCTTGTTAAACTTTTCTAGAACCGTTAAAAACTCTTCAAAAGTCTAATAACTCCCATCCCAGCAAGTTAAAAGAGACAAAACGCCAGAACATTTCTAAGATCCCCTACAATTGCCTTGTTAAACTTTCATCAGGATCATTAAAACACCCTTGAAAGCATTAATAACTTCCACATTAGCACGCTGTAACAGACAAGACGTCGCCACGTTTCTAAGGTCCCCAGTCGCCAAGCCAAGGACTCTTCAACTGACCTTGCTCCTACTCTGCTGTCCTTCCTCACCCCGCCCTGCCACACATTCCCATCACCACCACCACTACCGCCACCTATGTATAACTTTTCTAAACTGCTGCGATAAATCCAAGATAAAGAAAGGTTACCATGTTTTTTTTTTTTTTCTCCCCTCTTTCGATACAAGTTTGTGCTCTCGTTGTGCGTGCGTGCGTCCGTCAGTGTTGTGATTGGTGGTTGAAACGTTTCTCTCCTAAGTTACATAATATTTGTGTATCGAATATTGTTATAAGAGGTATAGGTTATTATTATATATTTTACTGATGTTACGATTTAAATTTGTTGATATCCGATTGTGTGTGTGCACGGTAGTCTTCTTTCATTCTTTCATTTCTGTTCACGTAACACAAAGATACTGTATTTCGATAACATAAATCGTGTAGGTTATTATAATTTACTTTCTGCACTTTTTGCGACATTTTCTTTTGATGTCCGTTTGTGAGTATGGTAGTTTAAATGTTTTCTTCTGTATTTTTTTCTTAATTTTACGTAACACAAACAAATACCATATTTCGCATAATGTAAACCCTTTTCAATACAAATATGTTGACATCCGATAAGTTGTGCATGACAGTTTAACAGGCGTTCTTCTTTTTTCTAATTTACGTAACAAACATCATACTTCGCATAATGTAAAATCGTATCATTACCATACACACGTTTTTATACAATTTCTGCACTGCTATACGCCGCTGAGCCCGTACGTGATGTGGGTCCAAATCAATGCTCCTTTAAACGTTACACAACACTTTCTTCTCGCATGTTCTGCCGGGCGTTACGAGACGGTTACATAAAAACAGCGAGACTGGTTCAAAGATGACTGGGTTGACTGGGTTGGGTGTTGTTTTTCATTTGTTTGTTCAGTTGCCTCGACAGTTCCTCTCCTTTAATATCAAAATGTTTTCTCCTGATTAGTAGCGTCATAATAAGTTCACTGTTCGCCTTTATGAAGCAATCTAGCAGTCATAGCCTATCTTTAGCTATTCAACCAGTCTTTTCCTCCTACACCACAGAAAGAAAATGAGAGAAGTAATTATAAAAGGTGCTTTTTTTTTTCTTTTTACTTGCTGTGTTTTTCTTAACCCCTTATAGCTTTTCTTCTGCCAACTTTTCTCTTCTCCTTGAATGTGCCTTTTATTATCAACCTAACCGTCATAGCTTCTCTTCTCCCTCGCTACACAACGCCCAATGACTGAACGGGAAAGGAGGGAAATGCTTCTAACAGGTGATAGCAAGGGACGGTCGCATTAAGTTCCTGGCGTTGTTATCAATTTGTGGATAAGGGTTATGATTGTGTGTGTGCATGACTTTTACGCCACCATGATATTATGTCATCTCTTACACACACACACACACACACACGTCATTCTCTCTCTCTCTCTCTCTCTCTCTCTCTCTCTCTCTCTCTCTCTCTCGATAAAGAAGGATTCCCACTAATTAGTCCTAGGAAAAATGCAGAGAGAGAGAGAGAGAGAGAGAGAGAGAGAGAGAGAGAGAGAGAGAGAGAGAGAGAGAGAGAGAGAGAGAGAGAGAGAGAGAGAGAGAAATTCCTTATCCTCGTCCCCCTCCCCACCCGACACACACACACACACACACACACACATGCCAACCATCACCACCACAACTGCCACTAACAAACGAACTTCTGAACTACATACCAGCTATCAATAGAACAAACACACACACACACACACACTTATACACACACACTCCCACGCCTTGACACACACACACACATACACACACATTTCCTTCCGCTTCCCACCACATTCCACACCCAAGCCACGACACACAGGGAGAACCAGAAGTACAGCCCCCACCCTGAGTTCACATATGGGTGGCATTAAGGTTTATTGTCCCTGTTTATGACTCTTGGTGTTATCACGGTCTCGGCAGGTGGTCTTATGACGAGAAAAGCGTGTTAGGAAATGTATGAAAAAGGGGTACTGGTAGACATCTTGGTTTTGTTAGTGGGAGAGTTGAGTATTGAATAGTTTTTTTGTGTTTGTGAGTATAATCGGACTGCGTTGTTTTCAAGTTCTGAGAGAGTTTGTAGTTTATAGTTTTGTATTTTTAATAAGACTAAATCGCACTGTTCGGGTTTCAAGCGCTAAAAAATTTTTATAGTTGATGTTCTTAACTTTTAAATAAGATTGGATGGCAATGTTTGGGTTTCAAGCACAAAGAACATTGATTTTATTGTTGATAGTCTAGTTTCTATTTTTATTTTATTTTATTTTTTTATGTAAGATTGGATTGCACTGTTTTGCATTCAAGCACTAAGAATGTTTATAGCTGATATCTTGACTTTTAAATAAGATTGGATAGCACTGTATGGACTTGAAGCACTAAGAATGTTTTATAGATAATATTTTTGGCTTTTTAAGAGGATCTGACTGCATAATATAGATTTCAAGCATAAAAAAAATGTTTAAAGTTAATATTCTCGACTTTTTAATAGGACTGGATTGTACTGCATAAGGTTCAAGCACCACATTCTCATTATTTTTACATTTTGGCTTTCATTTTGGCTGGATTATAATTGAGTATCAAGCACCAGAGCTGTCATAGGAATGTTTATATTTGTAGCACAGTACGAGTATGACTGGTAGTTGATTTATCCCTGCTACATCACACAGTTTACATTTTATAAGTGCAGTATGGTATGTACAGGAATCAGTTGCCTCCCCAATTCTTCACAATCCCTCCTTTCATCTCCACACGCAACGTATCAATCACTCAGCTTCTTACATTCTCACCAAACTTCATAAATGCTTTGGAATATTAAAATAGTCAAATAAAATCTTTGCAAACCTTTCCTTTCATCTAAAAACTCCATAACTCAACTAGTAAGTTCTATTTCTTTCCAACCTTCCTCTCACACTCCAGCACACACATTTGAGTCCTTTAATTCCTTCACAAAACCTTCCTTCCATCCTTCCATTTCTTCGTAAAGCTTTCCTTTCATCTAAAAACTCCTAAACTCAACTATAAGTTATGTATCTTTCCAAACATTCCTCTCACTTTCACACTCCAATACACTAGAGCTGCAGTTTGAGTCCATTAACTCCTTCACAAAACCTTCTAAACACTTCCCATACACAACACATTAATCACAAGGCAGTAGGTTCTTTCCCTTTCTGAGCCACACACACACACACACACACACACACACATATCCACTTCCCTTCCATCTCCTTAGGAACTTCACATCTGTGGCAAAAACTTCATGTAATAGTATTTCATGGCACTTATCTTTCAATCTTTCTTGCCCTTCAGAGCACCACACGACTTCCTGACATTTCTCTAAAGCACAGCAAGTGGACATCAGTGAGACAAACGAGTAGAAGTGGTGGAGAAACTCGAGGCAAAGCAGAACAGTTCATTCACTTACACTTCAACTACAGTCTCTCTTAAACCTTTCACTATTTGACACATCTTTTCTTATTCACCTGCCACTGTGAGACATTACATTACACTGGCTAGAAATTGCAAAAACCATCCTTGTAATCCCTTTCTTTCTTGTAGATGCTTATAAAAATTTCACACGTTGTTTCTTGTGTCGAGCATTGTTGCATATCACAGGGAAAGGGCTAAGATATGTAGTTGAAATGTATATAGTATTCCTGCTTCCACCTGATTTTCTGTACTTTTTGGTTCCTCATACATAAATCACACAAGTACAACACAGAAACACACATGGCATCCCCACATTCCCTCTCTCTTCACCAGACTAACACCATGAAAAGAGTAATACTTGTAGCACTGTCTTTCCTCCACTCAAGCCTTTCACACTTTAAACTTTGTGACACCATAACAGAAAGAACATTTCCTTCCTACCTTCACTAAAGTGTTTCTTTGACTACAGTTTAATACCACGAGAGGAATAGAATCTGGAGCTTCTTTTCTATCCTCACTTGGCATTTTACTCTTGGCTAAATTCTAACACTATAACAGGATATCACTTAGAATTTCCTTCCCATCCTTACTAAAGCACTTTACTCATTACCTAAATTCTGATCACTCATTTCCACAGCAACTAAAACCTGTCATCAATGTTTTTCTTCCTTCACTAAACTTCTTAATGTGTGAAGCGACTGGAATTTCCTTCGCATACTTACTAACGTGTTTCAGTCTTCATTACCTAACACTTGACTGCCATATATAACATTTTCTATGCTAACAGTAACCAATCTTTCATGTCTTCTCACTAAACCTCACAACACTATAACAAGAACAGCACTTAATGGCTTCTACTCCTAACCTCAATTGAGCATTTTACTTCCCACTACAACCTGATAATTTAATCTCATGCAAACAATAAGCAGTCCTCTTTTCAAAACACAAGAACACTCAGAACACTACAATTCTGCCAGTACAATCTGATAATTTACTTCCACACAAACAATATGCAGTCCTCTTATCAAAACACAAGACATATTAACACCATAGTAAGGAATAACATCTACATTTATTCCCCTGCAACCTGATAATTTACTCTCATGCAATAATACATACTCCCTTCCCCACAGCACAAGACTTATTGACACCATAGCAAAGAATAGCACGTAGAATTTCCCTTCTCATTCTCACTTCCACACAATTTCTAAGCTTTGTAAATAAATGCATACAGCCAACCACACCTTGATAAGACTTCCTGGGTTACCTGACTAGCAATAATGACCCCTGAGAACACCTGGGGAAGGTATACAGTGCCTTGCTGGGAAAAAGTGGTGAGTTTTGCTCAATGCTCATTCAGTTTATCAACAAACAGGATATATGACAAGACATTTGATATGGGAGTGTGTGTGTATGCTTGTATGTATGTGTGTGTGTGTGTGTGTGTGTGTTTTCTCTCTCTCTATTCCTCTCTCTCTAAACTTACATACACATACATTTTAATTTGATCTTATTTTATGTACTATCTTTTTGTTCTTTCTCTTCCTCTGACACTATGTATTTACTATTTTTTTATCTATTTAACCTCTTTTTCTATCTATAATGAGTGTAAACTTCTCATTTTTTAATTCCTGTTAGCTAATCTACGTTTGTGCTCTCAGCTTTGCTTGAAAACTTGCGTGGTAAGTTTATCTCTATCTCAGCTCTTTTCTGGGGTATTTTCAATTTTTTTGTGCTCTCTTCAACATTATCATATCTTCTTTTCTAAGGTTATGACATCTGATTTTTTTTTTTTTTGTTATTCTTGTTACTATGCCTTATATTTTTCCACATATTTGCTTTTTTTTCACACATACCCATTTTTTTTAAGATTACAAGACAATATATAATAAAAGTGACTTGTGTAAATAAACCATACACACTTCCCACAAATTTCTTCCCCTCCATATATATAAAGGTACATATTTTCCCATAAAGTACAGATAACAAGCAAACACTGACTTGCTCCCACACTCCTCAGAAGAACCATTAATAAAAAAAAGTCATACGATACAGAAAACACCAATTTCCGGAGAGAGATTGAAGCTGCCACACTAATCAACAGAGAATATACAATGGCTGATAAGATAATGGATGCCCGATTAAGGAGCAATGATGGATCACACTGATAAAATGAGCAGAGGCTGGTAAGGATGCACCATGAACAACTACAAGAGGAGTAATAGGAGTCATTGAAGCAACACTGGTAAATGAACACCTATGAAATTATCATATTCTGCCCTTAGCCCTACATGTATACCAGTGAATGGGCTGTACTGTTAAAATGAGCACAGGCTGATACGAATGCACCAAACAAACAACCACATATGGAGCAATAGGAGTCATAGAAGCAATTCCAGTAAATGAACACCTCTGAAATGACTACATTCTGCCCTCAGCTCTATATGTATACCAGTGAAAAGTAACTTGACTTCTTGGGGTAATACAGTTATTGGACAAGTTCATTTCTGTAGTGGGCATAGGGACTTTGATGACTCACTTGACTTGTTTGGGTATTACTGTTGATGAGTTGATTCCTGTAGTGAGATGAGGGAGTTTGGTTTGACTCTCAGGCCTAATAGAGGTTTACATTGTGTGGTATGGTAATGAGAAGTGAACCAGAGTAATAACAAAACAATACCGTGAGAATATGAGAACTGAGGGAACTATGAGGTATAAATGTCAGGGTTTGTAATCATGATATGGGGAAAAAAAAGCTGAATTCTTGGAAATAAACCACATGCCATATCTAGAGAGTATAATGCACACGAGATATATTCACGGCACAAAACATACCGCAAGAAAATTGTACGAAAAACATCCAACTCGTAAAAAAATAAGAATGAAAGAACTGCATATACAAAGTGCAATTTAAAGTCTTCTCCCCTTATCACACATTCACCAAAAAAAAAAGATAAATAAAAAAAAATAAAAAAACTAAGATAAACATTCCTATCACTGAATTTAGACAGAGCATAATGGAATGAGATGTAAGTGCACTATCTCAACAGGATGCTCTTTCCTGGTTTGTGCTATAAGTTTATCAGTCAGTGAATGTCTGTCTGTGTTACGTTACTGCTTGAGTGTTCACTGTACTGCTCTCGTTTTGCTGCCTGGCCATAGAGAGAGAGAGAGAGAGAGAGAGAGAGAGAGAGAGAGAGAGAGAGAGAGAGAGAGAGAGAGAGAGAGAGAGAGAGAGAGACTAGGTTCTAATGTCGCCTCTTTAATCTATTGATGAGATTAAATAATTCTCTCTCTCTCTCTCTCTCTCTCTCTCTCTCTCTCTCTCTCTCTCTCTCTCTCTCTCTCTCTCTCTCTCTCTCATTTTGTTTGAATACTAACATATGGTTTTATTACTGTTTCTACTCTTCTTATTCTTTTTTTTATTTCCTGCATATTATTATTTGATTTCTGTAATAATCTTTCATCTTTTACACTTTATTAATTCCTCTCTCTCTCTCCCCCTTTTCCAGGAATTAAACAGCTTTATCTTTGAGCTGAAATGAATTAATCTCTCTCTCTCTCTCTCTCTCATACACACACACCATTCCAATAACCTTCCCCATTCTTTCTAACAGTACCACAAACCACAAACCCAATAAGCTTCAAATGGCACTCAACATAACCCACAGTCCCATAAAGTAAGATACCAAGCCTAACTCACTTCACTTGAATACATAACTTCCCTGCTCGTTCTTCTGTGACGTAACATTTACCAAGGTGATGCATTCTTCATATCTTGTTCTGTTTTAGCTGTGTGATTTATGTACTAGAATTGTCAAGGTTTGGGGAATGGAGGGAGGAAGGAAAGGAGGGAGAGGAGGTCTGAGAGTGTAGGAAGAGAGGGAAGGTTTTTGGGGGATCACAGGAGGAGTAAGAGAGAAGACTTGTGGGAGTGGAAGGAAGGAATGACAGTTCTGGTGTTCAAGGAAGGAAAGAAGGAAGGTTCTGGGATCAAGGAGAGGGAAAGAAGGAAGGTTCTGGGATCAAGGAGAGGGAAAGAAGGAAAGTTTTGGGATCAAGGAGAGGAAAAGAAAGGTTTTGGAGATCAATGAAAGGGAATAAGAAGGTTTTGGGATCAAGGAGAGAAAGAAAAGAAGGAGGGGAGGGGAAAAAGGTTTTACGGATCAAGGAGGGAAAAAAAAATGGAGATAAAATAGAGAAAGAAGAGAAGGTTTAGGGGATCAAGGAGAGAAAAAAGGGAAACTTCTGGTAATCACAAGGAGAAAGAAGAAAAAGTTAAGGAGAGAAAGTAGAGAAAGTTTTGGAATCAAATAGAAAAGAGAAAGTTTGGAATAAGGGAGAGAAATAGTGAAGATTATGGAGCTAACAGGAAACAAAGGCCTTGATAATGGATGAGAGACAGGGATAAAAGACTTAGATACGTGATGATGTATTGTGATTATTTTTGTAAAGGTTTAAGTTAGTATAAAAAGACTAAACTAAAAAATTTACATAACCTGTCAGAGTACTTTTGATTTGAGTGACTCAGTACTGCATTACCTCCTAGAGTGACACACACACACACACACACAAACACATACACATACACACACCTGTTGAAATCACACCTGTGGCATCATTGAAAGGCTGGAATTGGTATGAGTAATGGCTAGACATAACCTATCATTACCAGTGTGTTTGTGTGAGCATGTTATTATGAGATTCAATAGATTTCTACATCCCATTATGCAAACACACACACACACACACACACACACACACACACACACACACACACACACACAAATGGCACCTTTTCATAACCCTTTCTGAAAATCTCTCTCTTTCAATACTTCTCTTCCTAACAAGTTCACTTCTAACCCTGCTAACATCTAATCATTCCCTTCAGTCATTCCTACTCCCAGCCACTCTTTCCATTCATTCCTATTCCTAATCATTTCAATGTGACTTAAATAAAATAAGTCAATTAATAACAAGTCACTCCTTTCAACAATTCCTATTCCTAGTATTTTTTTTCCATTCATTCCAAAACGACTTAAATAAAATAAGTCAATAACTATCGTTCCTTTAAGCAATTCATACTTTTCTTCTGTTCATTCCTCCTATCATTCCAACACGACTTAGATAAATAAGTTAATCATAATAGCTGGTCATTCCTTTTGGCAACCTTCACTCCCAACCATTTGTATCCGTTCCATAGTGACTTAAATAAAATAAGTCGATTAATAGCTAGACATTCCCTTTAGCATCTTCTTATTCCAGCCAGTTATATTCATTCCAAAAGCGACTTAAATGAAATAAGTCAATAATTCACTCCACCACACACACATACACACATACGACATCCATATGTTTGTGTATATGCTGTGATGGTCTCAATATTATGTCCTACTTTGAAGCAATGATTCTGAAGTGTCTTAATCTGCTCTGTGAGTCAGTGTTTGGTGTCCAGCTTGAGATAAGGCTTTGGGACACAATGAGATCTGTGTCTCTCAAATAATCAGGGAAAAACAGGGAAAACAGTAACCTTCTATGGGTGAATGGGTACTGTCCCTATTTTGATGTGGAAATGGGTTTGTTCAAAATAATAGGCAATAATAGGCACCTGATGTTCAGTTTTCCTCTTAATGTTGTGTTCTTGCAGCTCTTTTCTCAGGTGATGCATTCAGCTAAGTCTTGGGTGACCTCTGGGTGGTTTTGGGTGAGAGCAGGTCACTGAAGCTCCTCCTCCAGCCACTTGGGTACTGGGTAGTCGAGTCGGGTGAGCAGCTTCTCCAGGGCAACATTGTAGGGCTGGTAGTACTCCTGTGGACAGAGAGAGAGAAACAAGTGAAGCAACATAAGAACATGAGGAGACTACAAAAAATAAACTCTGGATCTCCCTGCCTGCTTCTGTATTTCCTCCTTCCTATGACTTGAAATCTTTCAACAGGGAAGTTTCAAGACACTTATCCTTTGATTTTTGAAGACTGTTTTTGACTCTGTTTGGGGACCGGGAACTCAGTGGGCCTTTTTTCTTATAATTTTGTTGCCCTTCACTGGTGCCCCTCCTACATAAAAAATAAATAAATACATAAATAAATAATAAAATAAATAAATAAATGCTTCATCTACACAAGGGGAGTCCACAGCAATACAAATTACTATCTTTTATCATCTTTGTCTATCCAACCTCCTCTTAATATTATCTCAAGTTATTGTATTTCCCATGTTCCTGTCATTCACTAAGAGGTAATGTCTTTACCTGTCACTTGCAGGGTAAGGTTCAGGTCTGTCCATACTTAACCTCCTTTGAAAACCATCCAATGTCTGTACACTTATAATATTCTTGTCATTAATTAAGTAAAGTCTTAGCCTATCACTCAGAAGGCTGGGGTTCACATCAGTTCATTCTTGTCGGTCCAGTTTCCTCTCAGAATTATCTATTGAACATAAGAACACAAGAAAACAAAAGCTGCAGGAAGACATCAGGCCTACATGGGACAGTCCCTGTGTGAAGCATTACTACCTCTTTCCACCTATTATTCTCAATCTGTTTATACATTTCCCACAGTCTTATCCCTAACTATGAGATAACATGTTTGCCTGTCACTTGGTAGGCTAGGGTTTACATATTCTCAGATGACAAAGGTTTTCAGTAAGTAACAAGCAAGAGAGTGTGTAGTCTCAAATTATATATAAGCCCTATCTAGGACACACCTGGTGATCGTGAGTCCAGCAGGTGATCCTCAGAATGTGGCTCAACTAGACACAAACACACACACACACACATCTTGTATTTTGAACCAGATGGCTGCCTTACTTATCAATAACTCCACACAACAACACACACACACTATGTATTTTCAACCAGATGGCCTTCACTCCTTATCGACAAACACTCAAACCCTCCCACTCACACATTCCCACCCTCTCACCCACACACACACACAGGAAGAGAGACAAGAAACGTGATAGAGCAAAGGACACATTCATTTCCTTCTACATAATCTTGTAATCTCAGTCTTTATCTCTTTCAATCCTGTGATGTGAATGAGGCAAGAAGAAGAGAGAAGGACTGGAATGATGAAAGATGAAGGGAAAAAGGGAAATAAAAAAAAAGGGAAAAGTAAGAAAAGGACAGAATAATTTTAAGGGAGAAAACAAAATGGAGTGAACAATTTTCGACATAGAGAGAAGACAATAACTTATAAAGGGAAAGGGGAGGGAGAGAGTAACCTTCAAGGGGGGGGAAGGGGAATAGAGAGGAGGGATTTGTATAGAAGGGATGGTGAGTAATTTCAGCACAACTGGGGTAGTGAGTCACAGCGGTGAGTAATTTCAGCACGACCGGGTAGTGAGTCACAGCGGGGAGGAGTTGGTGGTGATTAAGCCTGAGGGATAAAGTTTTGGGGGGAATGGGTGGGGGGATGGATGGGGGGGAGGCAAGCAGGTGTAGTCTGATAAGAGTTGCCAAATATATCTAATCAACTTAATACTGACAAGGAGTTTTTTTTGTTTCTCCTCTCCTACTCTCTCTCTCTTCCTCTACAACTGGTCCTAACTTATTCTATTTTCTTTATTTTTTTTTGTTTCAGTATTCCTCATGTTTGTCTTCCACTTCCTCTCTCTATTCTCCATTTACACTTTATTCTCATTCTTCATTTTGTTTCTATCCTTCTCTCTCTTCTATCAATCTCTTCTCCACTCCTCTATTCTCTTTCTCTATTTGTTCCTATCCTTCACTCTCTATTCTCCACTCCTCTTTGTCTCTTATCATTCACTCTCTATTTTCATTCTTTATTTGTTTCTATCCTTCACTCTCTATTCTCAACTTCTCATTCTACACTCCTATCCTCCACTATCAACTCTCAATCCTCTATTTTCATTCCCCATTTTCTATTTAAGCAACACAACTCACAAAGCACAACCCACAAACACCACAACCGGAGCCATACTACTTTCCCTCTTACCCACAATCCCCCACGCTACCTTTCCACCAGTACTCACCTTCAGTAGTTTAGCATCTGACTCATTCATGGGAGGATAAATTCTGCCCTTCCCTCTCCCTAGGCACTTTGTCTTGTCCTCTTCTGTCACCTGGCAGAAGAAGCCCTTCCTCTTGTCATACCTGTGCAAGGGGGTGAAGGGAAGGCAAGCAAGGGAGAGAAGGAAGGAAAAGAGAAGAAGGGAAGGAAGGGAGCAAAAGGGAAGATAGGAGGCAAGGGAGAGTAAAAGGAAAGGAGAAAAGGGGACAAAAGGGAAGGAAGGGAAAGAAATAGAAGGGAAGGGAGAGAAAGGGATAGAAGGGAAGGGATTGAAAGGAATAGAAGGGAAGGGAGGGAAGGGAGTAGAAGGGAAGGGAAGGAAGGAAGCAGAAAGGAAGGGAGGGAAGGGAGCAGAAGAGAAGGGAGGGAAGGGAATAGTAAAGAAGGAATAGATACGAATTGAGGGGAGAAGGCAAGAGAAGATATGAAAGAGAAGGCATAGAAGGAACATGTTAAAGAGAGAAGAGAGAACAGAAGAGAAACAAACCATAAAAAGAATAGGAAAGAGAATAGAGAGAACATGAGATAAGAAATCAACAGGCAAGAAAAGATTGATGATACAAGAAAGAGGATATGAAAAGAAAGGACAAGAGGAGAAGGAAAACAAGAGAGACGTATATAAGGAAAGGGTAAGAAGGGAGAGATAAGAAGGGAGAGAGAAGAACATTAGAGAGAAAGTATGAAAGGAAAAGACAAGAAAGGAGAAACAAAAGAAATTATTATCAACTCGGGAAACACATTAATATAAAAACACATATATTCACTTCCAATGCATTTTACTCATCTCTTTTGTCACTATTTGCTCCTAAAAATCCCATTCATATACGCAAATCCTGCCACCTTAATCTCTCTCTGCCTAACTTCTTTCTAATGTAAATACCATTCAAAGCAAACATACAAAAACTGTAAAGAAAACTGAAAGAAAACTATAGACACAAAACATCCCCATGAACATCTTAAAATAATTCTCTACAACGATAAATTCATCCAACAAGAGCTAACCTAATATAACCTAACATGGGAGACGGAATAATCAATCTAGAAAAATCATGTGGATTGAGCATTTTGGAGGGAAACATATACAAGAACAAAAAAAATAACGGAAGCTGCAAGAAGTCATCAGGCCTACAAGTGGCAGTCCCCGTACAAAACACACCTACCTACTTCCACCAGCTATACACAACCATAAATTTTCTTAATCTTTTGAAGCAAAGGAACTTATTGCATGGCGCCAGATCATCTCACCTCAAGTCCTCAGTGTATAGAAAGGCTGGATGCCGAGGAAATGTTATGGAGTATTCAAGAGCAAAACTAACCTAATTAATAACCTACTGTACATAGCCAGATCAGCTCACCTCAAGTGCTCAGTGTAGTTATAAAAGGGCTGGATGCCAAGGAAACGCTGCAGATCATTCATGACATACACCGGGTCACTGCGCAGCTCCTCCCCGTCGATGAGGATGAGCTGAGAAGCGGGGAAGTGGTCAAGCCAACGCTCCAGATGCTTGGCATACATCCCTGGCACCAGACACCTGTGGGGAGGGGATTGGGGAGGGATTAGGGAGTGGGGAATGTAGTTTTGAGTGATTGTGTAAAGGAAGTAAGATGAGAGGGAAAGAAAATCTATAGATAGTGGTACTAGGAAATGTAAAGGAAGTAAGATGGGATGAAATGAAGGATAATGATTGAAAAAATAGAAAAACTGAACAGTAGAAAACAAAGAAAAGCAAGGAATGGCAGAAAATAAGGAAGAATAGCAGGATGGAAGTAACACATACACACACACTTATGCATTAAATGAAGGAATGATATAAAGACAGGACTAGGAAAATATAACTCAAATCACTAATACTATAACAATATATGTAGGTGAGGAGGACTTGGCACGCACACACACCAACTGAAGGAAACACATGAAGACAAGACCAAGTAAGTGTAGTTCAGAACCAAAACAAAGTAAATGAGGACTTCGTACACACGCACACACGCACACACACACACACACACACACACACACACATACACACACACACACACACACACACACACACACTAACCAATTGATGACTAACTCGTCCCTGAGACGCACATAAAGAGGGGCTCAGTAAACACACACACACACACACACACACACACACACACACACGCAAACATAAGCCAATCAATGACTAACTCGTTCCTGAGGTTTCTGAGAAGTACATAAAGGACTCCATAAACACACACACACATACACACACACACACACACACACACACACACACACACACACACACACACACACAATGTAAATATAAACCAATCAATGACTCACTTATTCCTGAGGCTCCTGAGTGCCCTGGGATCGCCATCACCTGCCGTTATCACCTGGTGGAAGGTGTACTGCAGGGCTGTGGGGTCGTTGTGAGCACGCATGTGGTGGTACCAGGAGTAGGCGCGCTTGCTTGGAGGAATGACTGTCACCACCTGTATGAGAGAGGAAGAGGGGATGAGTAAATTGATTGATTGATAATTTTTTTCATCTGAGGCAAGTAGACAGGCATGTTTATTCATCACCTGTACAAGCGAGAGGTTAAGAAATACTGTAAAGTGATGGAATAATAACCTTTCCTATCAGGGGGTATGTTTACTAACCACCTGTATGAAAGAGGGTAAGACTGTGTAAGGTGATGAATCAATAACCTTTCATCTCTGACAAATAAAGGGCAACATCCACTGAAATGCATCTTATTTCTGAATTTTCAAAGTTACAAAGTGATTACATTCCTGGTTCTGCTTTAAGAGTACAGAATATGCATTGATAAGCAAGAATCCAACCCAAATTATGTAAAAATATAAGAAATCAAGTGGAGGAACTCAAAATCTATTGTTATTCTAGATTCACAAAATTTAAACTTGCGTGTTTTTTTAACAACTAAAAAAAAAAAGTAAATAAATAAATAAATAAATAATATCTATCTACCATCTATATATCAGGCCATCATTCCTATATGGGATGACACACACACACACACACAGCCCACCAATGAGAAAAAATTAATAAAAATAAACAAATATATAACACTTAAAAATCTTGAGCCACTACACCCCCCTCACCCCCCTCAGCCTATCACCCTCTCTGCCCTATCCTCTACTCACCACCTACCACTACACCCCCCTCAGCCTATCACCCTCTCTGCCCTATCCTCTACTCACCACCTAACACCTGAAGAGTCAGAACCACATACACCATCAGCCTATCCATCCCCACCTCTGCCTGCCCCTCCACCCACCAGTCTGGAATGTGGCAGCAGGGCCTTCACACGCTGCGGCACCATCTCCCCCTCAAAGTAGGTGGCACTCTTCTCAAACAGGAACCTGCTGGAGGAGTTGGCCGGTACTGGGAAGAAATTCATGTACCTGGGAGGGAGAGTGGTGTGAGTGGGTGAGAGAAGACAGTAAGATGAGAAAGGCTAAGAGTAATGAAGTTATTTTTCTTTAGCTATTTTTTCATCATTACTATTCTTTTTATTTATTTATTTATTTATTTTTGTTGACTCCACCTACCATTTCTCTCTACAAGCAAAAAACAACCCACTTATCTATTCAACAGTTTATGGTCTTTCCTGCCACACAAAAGACATAACTGCATTTTTCCCTTCCCTTCATATCTGTCCTACAATTAATTTTCATATTCTTTCACAGCAAAACATTTCTGTACTCTGCCTCTTCCTTCTCCTCAACCACCTCCTCCTCCTCCTTCATTACAACAATTATTTCTCCTTCTCTGATAACAAAACATACCAATACTTTTCTTTTCTTCCACCTCCTCCTTCTCCTAATTAATTCCCTTTTAGTAGTTCTTAATGTTCAACTTCGTTTATTCTTTTTATCTACCCTTTAACTACAACTATTATTATCCTTCTCCATAACAAAACACATCAATATTCTTATTTTTCCTCCTCTTACTTCCTTTCCAGCATCTTTACAGTCAGTTCCCTTATTCTTTTGGTTCAACATTTTTTCTTACTCTAATTATAACAACTTTTCTTCTCCTTCAACACAAAACACATCAATATTCTTACTTTTTCTCCTCTTACTTCTCCAGCATCTTATCTGTCACTTTCCTTATTCTTTTGGTTCAACATTATTTCTTACCCTACAACTATTTATTTCTTCTCCAATATAACAAATCATACTACTCTTCCTCCTGCTCCTTCTCCAGCACCTTACCAGTCAATCCCCTTGTAGTAATTCTTGCCATTGAAGAACTGCACCTCCTCAAAAGTGTCAGCAGAAGGGTAGTTGGCCACAATGGCAGGGTGCATGGCCAGGAAGGTGTACAGGGCTGTGGTGCCGGTCTTCTGTGGGCCAATCACCAGGAACTTAGGCAGCTGCTCACATGACTTCTCCTTAGCCCAGATCTGCATGTGGCGCCGGTCTGCACAGGGGTACTGGCAGGGGTGAGGAAAGAGGGATGGTTAGTAAAAGATGTGCTTGTATACCTGTTCTATTTTATCTCTCTTATTCGTTCAAACTAGTATATTCATCTTCCCCACTTCCCACTCACCCCCCAGACTGGATCCCTCTCATTGGGGAAGAGGTGGAAGTACTTCTCGCCCAGCTGCAGGGGAGGCACCGTGCGCAGGCTGAGATTCGTCCAGCACTTGATAAACTTGATGACTGACTCGAAGGTGTACAGAGCAAGGCGGTCATTGCCATAGTTACTCAGGTGCGTCATGAAGATACTGATCTGAGAGGGGTAGACAGGTAAGTATGAGGGCAGGATAGGGGAAAAACTGGTTGGTATTACTAGTTACAAAGAGGTATGTGTACAAAAACAGGTGATACTTTAAGTTCTATGACAGTATGTGTAAAAAAACTGGGTGATTTTATGACAGACTGGGGTAAGAGTGAGTGTTGCCAAGGTAGAATGTAAGTGGTTTTTTCATGAAGTGAGAGAATGGTGGAAATTGTGAAAATGAAGGAGACTGTTTTAAAGAAGCAACAGAGATATGTACACTATAAAGGAAGAGATGACAGAGATATGCAGAGGAAGGGAAGACAAAAAATTATCCCACACCTCCAATATATATCAGTAGAAGTTATTAATGCCAAAAATAACCACAACAATGAAGAAAATGACATAACAATACAAAGACAGGACAAGACAAACTTAATTTAATCCTGTAAAAATACAATTAGATATAAACACACACACACACACACACACACACACACACACACACACACACACACACACCAATATTAATAAACACTTAGCTCTCTCACCACAACTATTTCAAAGGCCACAGAGATGATAAGCCAAGTATTTTCCAGTTAATAACATAGAAATCTTATTAATTTGTCAGTAGAACCATAAAAACACCCTTAAAAACTCACACAACTTCAAGTAGAGCCTTTAGAAAGTAGTGTAGGTACAGCATAGGAGTGTTTCAGAATTGGTCTATACTTACAGGGTTGTACACAATGCTGAGGAACAGCTCCCCCCCATGTATGCTAGAGTCCAGAGTCTGACGTCCCCCTGGGTACTTGTCAATGAAGACTGTGTGTGTGAAGAGGCCACATGTCTGTCTCGGCAACACCTGGTGGAAGCAGGAACAGGTGAGGGGAAAGCATTTACTCTCTCAGGATAACATACCAGGTTCTGATGATGTTTTTTTCCTCTTGCTATAGAATCCTTATTAACTTTTCACTGCAATAAGTAACAATTCACAGCACTAAAAGTAATGTATGGACTTAAAAAAAATAAATAAATAGATTTTGCAATTTCCAGTCAGTTCAATCTTTGCATGTGTCTGTTGAACAAGAATGTCTCAGAGTGACTAGTGATTAAGGAAAGATGTACAGCAAGGGGTTAAATAATTACTTGAATCATGAAAACACCCTTGAAAAATAAACACACACACACACACACACAAAGTCAACATCTAGAAATACCAAAACCCCCACACACACATCTATACCTACAGAATGTTCTCTCTCTCTCTCTCTCTCTCTCTCTCTCTCTCTCTCTCTCTCTCTCTCTCTCTCTCTCTCTCTCTCTCTCTCACACACACACACACACACACACACAGACACACACACACACAAAAAAAAAAAAAAAATTGACACATAACTACATCCACAAAACACCCAACCATACACACATCTACATCCATAAATACCACACACACACACACACACACACACACACACACACACACACACACACACACACACACACACACACACACCATAATATTGCGGTGAATGAAGCCCCGTCTGAGCCGAGCCGGGTAAAGATGTGGGTATTCCTCAGAGGATGTCACCCGCACGTTCCAGACCTTCTTCCAGGCGTCATAGAGCGGCTCGTGCACAGGATACACGCCGGAGTGGTGCGGGGCGATGCTGTAACCTGGGGGGTGATGGGAGGTGAGAGGGTGTACATGATGGGAGGTGAAGGGAGGTACACAATGGATGGAGGAATGAGAAAGTGAAGGGAAGAGATGGTGGAAATGTGATACTTAATGTGCAATGCATGTATGAGTTTGTTCCTTACAGCCAACCATGCACTGAATGTTTATACACCAGAAACAGAAGGAGATTCAATTTTTCTATCGGCATTTTTTTGCACAATGTTTATACACTAGAAACAGAAGCAGATTCAATTTTTCTATCCATATTTTTTTCAGTACGTAGAAACGAAAGATATCTCACACATTTTCAGTATTTCCCGATGATTCTTTGACATCTCTATTCATGTATGTGACTTCTGCATTCATAAATTCAGAGAGTGAACAAAATTATATTACTGGAAGAGGAGATGACAGAGCTAAAATATATATCAAGTGAAGGAAAACCTCATGAAATACTGATATATAGGCAAGAATATACATGTAATTCAGGTCCTGTATACTTCACACACACACACACACACACACACCTGAGTCAGTAGGAATGTTGTGTGCAAGGGCGAACTGCTTGTTGAGTTGCATCTGGTGTTCCAGCTTCTCCTGAGTGAGTGTGTGAGGCTGAGTGTGCCCCCACATGTGTCCGAACCACCAGAACTCATCCACATGCTCTGCGGTGGAAGATAGTGATGATGATGATGATGATAATTAGAGAGAGAGAGAGAGAGAGAGAGAGAGAGAGAGAGAGAGAGAGAGAGAGAGAGAGAGAGAGAGAGAGAGAGAGAGAGAGAGAGAGAGAGAGAGAGAGAGAGAGAGAGAGAGAGAGAGAATCAGCATAAACATTTTCAATTCTGCCCATAACTTAAAGTTGCATAATTATCTTAGCCATTCTTTGTTGATTTTAACTCTAGGAATGAATGGACAATAGCATCACTCTTATTTCTACCACCACTATTCTTATTATAATTACTACCACTACCAATACTACTACTACTACTACTACTACTACTACTACTGTCACTACACTCACCCAGCAGCATCCTGTCCCCAGCATTTTCCTCTGGGTAGCCATTCTGGTAATACTTCCCACTGAAGCCCAGGTTGAACCGCCACTCTGGCACCAACTCCCGCAGGCGCCACTGTGAATCCAGCAGGGCCTGGTGGTGGGTAGTGGTGAGAGGGGGAGAAGGATGATAACAGTAATAATAATGATACTACAGATGATATATAGTTCACAAATGAGTTGATTATCTAAGATCCACTCATAAATATACAGCAAAAAACTGTAAATTTTAAAAAATTTACTTTTGATCAACAATACAATAGTTTTTCATATCAAGCATTTTATATTTCTTTCTGGTAATTTACAAAAGAATTATCTTCATAAATAAGGATTTTGCAATAGTGAATCATGAAAGAAAGACAGAATCATATCTTAACTACAAAAATTAATAGATAAAATGTTTGTACATCAAGATTAGGCCACAATATTCATGAAGGTATACATAAATTAACAAAATACACAAAAATATACACCTATGTATACACACACACACACACACCTTCACATCATCAGTAGTCATGCGTACGCCCTTCTTGGCCACAAAGATGTCGTCAATGTCCACCAGGATGTAGCGCTCCAGGGACAGGGAGATGCGGCCCAGGCTGAGGTATGACACGGCATCCAGGAACAACAGCCGGTGCAGCCAGAAGTCCAGGTTCCCGCCAAATAGCACCCTGGAGATACCGTCGTAGTCACCCTTGTCCTGTTATGGTGAAGAAATGTGAGGTGAGGTAAGAAAGATGTGTTGATGTGAGGGTGTATTTTGTTTTCTCTCACTCTTTCCTCTTCTGTTTTGTTTCATTTTTTTTTCTGAGTGATTCTAGTCAAGGGAAACTGGAATAAATGTGTGTTGAGGTATTTCTTCTTCTCTCTCTCCCTCTCTCTCTTTATTTTTAAAAAGGTTCTGGCCAAGGAAACTGGGAAAATGTAAGTGTTGAGGTATCTCTCTCTCTCTCTCTCTCTCTCTCTCTCTCTCTCTCTCATTGTTGTTTCTAGGTTTCTGGCCAAGGGAAATAACTTAAATAAATATGAGCAGTATCGAGTTATTTCTCTCTCTCTCTCTCTATTGTTGTTTTTAGAAAGGATTCTGGCCAAGGGAAACCAATAAAAACCGATAAAATAAAAAAAGATAAAACCGAATAACAAATAAATAAAGCTACTAGATAGATTTGAACAAGTGAGATAGTGGTGGTGAAAAAACACAGGAAACACAGGAGGGCTTTATTTCTCTAGCATTTCGACAACACTCTCTAAGGAAGGTGGTTGTCGAAACATTAGAGATATAAATCCCTCCGCTATATCTTGTGTTTCATCACCACTCAAAGGTGCCCGACTCTAAAGCCTGAAGGAGTTGGGTAATGAGGGGGTAATAAAAGTCAACAAAAGGAAAGGATAATTGCGGAAAAACACAAAAGTACATGGATATCAGTAAACTTATTCCTTATTTATTTTCACTTTTTAATAGTCTACATCAACAAGCTCAATCTAACTTCTTTATATTTAATTTTTTTTAGCAGTCTATCAATTTCCTGTTTTACTGCCTACTGTCTCATTCTCTCTCCTTATCTTCCTTGGTCTAATCAATCTTTTTATCACTCTATCTCAATCAGTCTTCCATAACCTTGTCACCATTCTCTCTATTTCTTACTCCTTTCTTCCATTCTATTCTTCCCTCTATTTTTTCTCTTTTTCTCCTTTCCTCTTCTATTTTTCCTCCTTTCTCCATACTGTCTGGTGCTTTCCTCCCCTTTCCTCTCTCTCTCTCTCTCTCTCTCTCTCTCTCTCTCTCTCTCTCTCTATCAGTCTTCCTCTCTTTGTCACTCTCTAACTTATTTCAACTTTTCTATCACATATCCTGTCATCATTTTCTCCTCCTGTTCCTCCTTTTTTTCCTCTTTCTCTATCTTTCCCTCTATAATGCCAGGCACTTTGTCATTCTCTCTCATCAATCATTCTCTCCTTATCACTCTAACTCAATTACACTCATCCATCATATATTCTGTCCATTTTCTCTCTTTTTTTCCTCTTTCTTCTCTTTTCTATATCCCTCTATATTGCCAGTCTCTGTCTGTCTGTCTGTCTGTCTGTCTCTGTCTCTCTCTCTCTCTCTCTCTCTCTCTCTCTCTCTCTCTCTCTCTCTCACCAGGATGGACAGAATGAGGCGCTCCTCTGAAAAGTGGGGCAGGCTGGGGGCAGCCCACTCAAGGGGTGTGTAGGTGGTGTCGGCTGGGGTGAAGACAGTCCAATCAGTGCCGGGCAGCTCCTCCTGCAGTGTGCCGCCCGCCCTGGTGAGCCGCAGCACTGGGTTGTCACTATTCAGGCTCACATTCTGCAAGATGGTGAGTGCTGGTAAGGGTCTGGACACTATTGCCATCACCATTTTTTCCCACAATCACATAATTTATCATGATACCAGTTTCTTTAAGCCTTTAACTACCATATGCAATTGACAGCATTATAGATACAGCAAAATGAAATGTTGATGAGCACCTACAAGAAAATATATTAAAGAATGTCTGATTTCTACCTGGTACAATGCTTAAAAATGGCTGAGGAACACTAAGTAATGTCTTAGTGGTTTATAGTAAAGGAAATAAATGACATACAACAATGAAAGGATTAGTGCTGTACCTATAATAGAGAAAATGAACCTCATATTCTTTATTCTCTGCCTGTTCAAATACTTCTTTTCTAAAGGATCATCAGTAAAGGACAACCATAGGAGTCAACAGATCAAACAAGGTAGGGACAAGGCACCTAATGTAAACACTGCCACAAGAGAGAGAAAACCTGCAAGAGAAGAGATAACTAGAAGGAAATCTGTCAAAATCTCCCCACACACACACACATGCACACAAGAAAAATAGAGAATAAAAAAATATAAAAAACACTACCCCCCCCCACACACACACACACACATGCAAGAACAATTGAACAAGAGAAAAATAAGAAGCAAAAAGAAGATTAAAAGAATATTACCCGTATCCACGCACACACAAGAAATTAGAGAGAGAAGAGAAAAAGAACACTATTACACACACACACACACACACAGAAAAAATAGTGAGGATAAGAACAACAACACTATTCAGCATCCACACACAGCACCACCCACTTCAAGGCTGTGACTGGAGTAGATGAAGAGAGAAAAACCCAACACACAAATACACACACATACACAAATAAAAGGAACAGTGAAAATAACAATGAAAAAAAAAATAATAATAATAATTAATTACACAGAGAAAAACCCCACACACACACACACACACACACACACACACACACACACACAAATAAAAAAATAACAACAACAACAATAAAATGAAAACAACAACAACAAACATTAATCCACCGACAAAAAATGACAACAAACACCATTCCAGCACCCACCTCAAGGCCGAGATTGGAGTGTACATAGAGAGGAAACCCCCTTAGCTTCGCCCCAACCTGCGTCTCCTCCCTCGCTGGCATGAACCCCACAAGCCCCACGCCATAGTCCCTGAGGTACTTGTCTAGCAGCTCTCGATTCCAGGGGTCAATTTGTAGGTAGCGCTCAAAGTTCTCAAACACCACCACTCCGTACTTCCCCTTGGACAGGTTGGTGAGGCCTGGCAGTGACTTCCCCAGCACCTCCATCTTGTACCTGTGTTGTGGTTTGGATAGGTGAGGAAGATAGTGGTAATAGTTGTAGGTGTTTTTAAGTAAAGGGTGAAAGTTATAGATAAAGGAGGAGAGTAAAGGGGTAATATTGACAAAAGTAAGTATTGAAGAAGAAGAAGAAGAAGAAGAAGAAGAAGAAGAAGAAGAAGAAGAAGAAGAAGAAGAAGAAGAAGAAGAAGAAGAAGGAGGAGGAGATCAGCAATAACAATAACAACAACAAATGGTTTCTTGATGAGTAAACATACCATATAAAAATAAAATAAAATAGAATCAACCACAATGAACAAGAAAAATAAAAGTACTCCAAATAATAATAATAATAATAATAATAATAATAATAATA
>NC_087176.1:3900000-3922500 GCF_035594125.1 Scylla paramamosain
TTTAGATATCGCATGAGAGAGAGAGAGAGAGAGAGAGAGAGAGAGAGAGAGAGAGAGAGAGAGAGAGAGAGAGAGAGAGAGAGAGAGAGAGAGAGAGAGAGAGAGAGTGTTGTTCCTATCAGTAAACTATAGAGAGATGTTGTTCTTTTTATCAGCAGTGTTATGCTAGTGTGTGTTGTGATGAGTAATGCACAACACAGTATCTCATGACATTCTAGATAGTGAAGGTCACAGCAGCTCCATTCTGCCACTCTTAGAAACACACAATACTGATGGGCTGACTGACACAATGGGACACTCAGTACATAAGTGATAGGGGTGGTGAGATGCAGGCCACAGGGAGGCAAGCCACCACCACCACCACCACCACCTGTGTTATGCTGTGCTGGCCTGGCTGTGCCCCTCCATGGCACAGGAATGAGATGAATGCACCCTCCCTCCCTCTCTCTCTCTCTCTCTCTCTCTCTCTCTCTCTCTCTCTCTCTCTCTCTCTCTCTCTCTCTCTCTCTCTCTCTCTCACACACACACACACACACACACACACACACACACACACACACACACACACACACACACACACACACACACACACACACACACACAGGCACAGGCAGGGATGCACAGGCAGGATGCCCAGGCAGGACTCACCTCATGATGGTGCGGTGTGAGGACTCTCCAAGGGAGTACAGCAGCAGCAGCAGCACGGCTATCAGCACGGCCAGGACCACCACGCGGCGCCGCCAGGATGCCTTGCGTGGCCCTGCCAGGCACAGTGAGGTGCGGTGCCACAGCCGCCATGGCCGGCACCCCCGTGGCACACTGCGGGGCCGCCCCTGCTGTAGGGGAGGGGCCCCTCCTATCAACAAATAAGTGTCCTGGGAGACAGCAGAGCCACCGGGGCTCTGATCACCCTCCATGGGGCCTCACCCACTCTCACACTCCCAACTCCTGGGGGGGGCGCTGCTCCCTGCTGGAGGCCGCCACTCCTCCTGCCATGGCCGGGCGGCGGCGGCCAGCCCGGGGGGCATTGGCGTGTGGGGCGCTGCTCACCACCACCACTTGCAGGGCTTGCCAGCAGCACACACTACCAGCACTGCTGCTGCTGCCACCGCTGCAATGAACACACAGCCACTCAGTCCTCCAAATGTCAGGGATCAGTCAGCATGCCACCACCTGTCCCACTCCTCTCCACTCAATGTCCACCCACCACCCAATGCAAACTGAATCACAACACTGTGCAAAACACTGCAGCTGTGTTAACTGTGGTGGCTGTATTTAGAGCTGTGTGTGTTGGTTGTGTTAACTGTGGTGGTGGCTGTGTGTTAAGTGTAGTGATAGGGTGGTCCAAACAAGTAAAGTTGAGATATTGTTCACTCCACAAGTTTACCTTATTTCACTGCTCCTAAGTAACATTGAGACCAATATTCATGAAATTTCATCAACTACAGGAGTGGTGCAGAAAAGTGTCTTTCACCTAAAGAAGAGACAATGAAAGGGGTGTTAATTTTTGTTCTTCTTTTCCAAAGCAATGCTCCTATTTTCCAGGAAAACAGAATAACTGAATCAATAATAATGCTTCCTCGTGCCTATTTAAATGACGAAATGAGGCAGGACTTCAACCTGTTCAACAATTAAGTAGCCACACTCTTTCAACGGTCCCTTCTTGGTCACAGCAGGGAGGCAGCACCGGTGATCCACCATGAGGCAGAAAAGGTCCCATTTCAGTTCATCCTTGCTAAACGACGCTGTGAAGGTCTGGATGAGAAAAACAGCTCTTTCTGCTGTGTTATTCACCACCTTCAAAGAACCCACAGACTTCATCTCCAGGACCATTATGTTTACCTCCCATGTTCTGAGGCATTCCTTCAAGCAAGATGATTTTGTCTTCTTCCCCTGGTCACCAATGACACTAATTATCTTCAGAATCTTTCTGGTAATGAACTCCTCCAGCCTGATTCCAATCTCTGGGACTCCTTGCAAGTGACAGGACACCCTGGCTTCTCCCACTCAAGGTTGTTCACCATCTTGCACTTTGAGCAGCCAGGAGTATGAACAAAGTCCTCGTCATCCAGGGACTGGATGCTGGAGGAGAACGTGGAAGACAGCTGAGCCACTGCCATCAATGTGAAGCTGCCCCGGCCTCTGCCTTTGTCTTTCTCGCCTTCTCTTGCTCTTTCCGAAAGTTGCTTCTAACTCTCGCTTCAGTTTGCACAAGATCAGGGTCAGACATGCTGCAGGAGGTGACCCCGTTCTCATGTGGCATTTGGTAAAATACGCGATCCTCTTCGCTGGTCATCTGCGGTGGGGCATCACTGGCTTTGATGTGGAAGAGATAGCCGAGAGGGTCCTGGAAAATCCTTGCCTGCGTGCTGCCTCACTTCCAGCTCTTCTTAAGATTCTGGTATTCTTCAACTTCTCCAATCTCTCAAGACTGGAATCCTTGCCCTCGTCCAGGCAGTACAGCAGGCTTGGCAGGTCTTCTTGAGGCTTCCCGGGAGAAGCAGGTTCTGCTTCAGGTGAAAGAATTGTGACTTGTGAAGTACATCCCCTCACATCACAAGCTGGGCAGTTGAGAAAAGCTTAAGGGGACTGTCTAATAACCACCACTCCAGAGAGAGAGAGAGAGAGAGAGAGAGAGAGAGAGAGAGAGAGAGAGAGAGAGAGAGAGAGAGAGAGAGAGAGAGAGAGAGAGAGAGAGAGAGAGAGAGAGAGAGAGAGAGAGAGAGAGAGAGAGAGAGAGAGAGAGAGACCAAAAAAGATGTTTGGGCCATCTTTAAATACACATGAAGTCATCATTTTCTCCCACAGTACAGGAACAGAATGGAATGAAAATAACCTTGTGGAGTGCACTTCACGGAAACTTTTAAAATTAACATGGATTTATGGACCAGGTTAGTGTGGAGGCTGTTTAGAGCTGTTAAGTGTGGTGGCTGTGTTTAGTGCTGTGTGTATTAAGTGTTCTGTTAAGTATTAAGTGACGTGGCTGTGTTACATAAGTGTTTAATACAAAGTGCAGTGGCTGTTGTGACTAAAGTGCGGTAGTTAAATGTAAAGTATTAAGTGTGGCTGTGAACATGTGTTAAATAAGGTGATGACTGAAAAGTGCAGTGTGGTGATGATGCTGTTAAGTATTCAGGGTGGTAGTGACTTAAGTGTGGTGGTGGCTGTGTTAAGTGTGGTTGTGACTGTGTTAAGTGTGGTGGTGGCTGTGTTAAGTGTGGTGGTGGCTGTGTTAAGTGTGGTGGTGACTGTGTTAAGTGTGGTGGTGACTGTGTTAAGTGTGGTGGTGACGGTGTTAAGTGTGGTGGTGGCTGTGTTAAGTGTGGTGACTGTGTTAAGTGTGGTGGTGACTGTGTTAAGTGTGGTGGTGACGGTGTTAAGTGTGGTGGTGGCTGTGTTAAGTGTGGTGGTGGCTGTGTTAAGTGTGGTGGTGGCTGTGTTAAGTGTGGTGGTGACTGTGTTAAGTGTGGTGGTGGCTGTGTTAAGTGTGGTGGTGACTGTGTTAAGTGTGGTGGTGGCTGTGTTAAGTGTGGTGGTGGCTGTGTTAAGTGTGGTGGTGACTGTGTTAAGTGTGGTGGTGACTGTGTTAAGTGTGGTGGTGGCTGTGTTAAGTGTGGTGGTGACGGTGTTAAGTGTGGTGGTGACTGTGTTAAGTGTGGTGACTGTGTTAAGTGTGGTGGTGACTGTGTTAAGTGTGGTGGTGACTGTGTTAAGTGTGGTGGTGGCTGTGTTAAGTGTGGTGGTGACTGTGTTAAGTGTGGTGGTGGCTGTGTTAAGTGTGGTGGTGACTGTGTTAAGTGTGGTGGTGACTGTGTTAAGTGTGGTGGTGGCTGTGTTAAGTGTGGTGGTGACGGTGTTAAGTGTGGTGGTGACGGTGTTAAGTGTGGTGGTGACTGTGTTAAGTGTGGTGACTGTGTTAAGTGTGGTGGTGGCTGTGTTAAGTGTGGAAGTGGCTGTGTTAAGTGTGGTGGTGGCTGTGTTAAGTGTGGTGGTGGCTGTGTTAAGTGTGGAGGTGGCTGTGTTAAATGTGGTGGTGACTGTGTTAAGTGTGGAGGTGGCTGTGTTAAGTGTGGAGGTGGCTGTGTTAAGTGTGGTGGTGACTGTGGCTAATACCACAAGGACTAGCTAGCAATGTTAAGTGATACGTGGAGGGCTCAAGTGTTTGTGGTGTTAAGTGTTGACCATGAGAGCCAGTGAATGAATTAACATCGTGTGTATGAGAGAGAGAGAGAGAGAGAGAGAGAGAGAGAGAGAGAGAGAGAGAGAGAGAGAGAGAGAGAGAGAGAGAGAGAGAGAGAGAGTGTGTGTGGTGTGTATGTGTGTGTGTGTGTTACGTAAATCCATACAACAAAAAATTATGCCCAATAAATATATGTGCGTGCGTGCGTGTGTGAGTGTATGTCAAGTAGCAGATCAAGCCAAACCAACAAAAAACAAACAAAATCAAGCATTCCCTCGCAAACTGACATCTGTTGGATTCATTAACAAACAAACAAGAATAAATCACCAAAACAAACCCTTCAAATCGACTATAAACAAAACCACCCCGCTCTTCACACCTTAATATCTCACTCCTCCGCCTCTCCGCGACCTTGAACTTACATCTCCTGAGGTCACGATCAGGTCAAAGTAACGGTACTCCCCTGATGACCTCGCTGGATGAACGGACAGGAGCACTAACACCACCCACGTCTATCCACCACGACCATCATGGCGACACTGACGAGAGGGGGCCAGTACACATGGGGGGACAACAGAGACTGCTGGTGTAAAGGCTATTTGCTTGATCTTAATCATGCACGTATGGCCTCCCAAGATTATATATATATATATATATATATATATATATATATATATATATATATATATATATATATATATATATATATATATATATATATATATATATATATATATATATATATTATATTGATAGTGTAAGTGGCTTGGATTTTAATTTAATTTATTTCTTTATGCAAGAGTGGCTCTAACAAAGGTTAAAAAAAAAAAAAGTGAAATAAAAGGTTCTCTGAAGGCTCCAGCCCCCAAAGAGCAGTCAAATGGACTTGCTTCCTCGCAGTTCATGTTCATAGTTTTTCAAGAAATTAAAATTTATATTTGTAGTAATATTACACCATGTCCATTTCTTAAGATTTCAATACATAGTTATACTAATACTTGTTGTCATTTGGGTTTAGCTTGCACACTAAGTACCATAGAAATACCAGTCACCATCGTTATCTCCTTCAAAATGTGTCATTGTGACTTCTGAGAAATAAACATAACTGATAACAGTGTCTATTTCTGCCAGCCACCCTGCCAAATTGTTTTCTCAACATTCAAGTACTTACACCAACATTATATACTAGACCATATAAGCCACGGTGGCTTCAGATATACTGGTTAAGCTGCTGAATGCTAAACTACAAAACCACCACCACCAAAAACACCAGCATCCAAAACCAAGCTTTAAAGTTTCTAGGAATCTAGACAGCTTCATTGAAACCGTAAACATCCTTGGTCTGTCCTTATTTACTTAATCTACATCGGAAACTTAATATTTCATTCGTAGCTAAAAACAGCTTCAACGGAGGTGGGCGGTCTGAGTCATTTCCGCCTATTTTTCTCACTCTCCCCGCTGCTTACTCTGTATGGCGGCCTTATCCGTCCATGTATGATGTACGAGTATGCTTCACATGTATTGGAGGGGGGGTGGGGGTTCCACTCATACGTCACTCTCAGACGGTGGAATCAGCTCCCCTCCTCTGACTGGGTGTCTTCACCCTCTCTCTCATCGCTGCAATGTTGCACTTCTTCTACTAACTAATCTTCTGATTTTGCTAACTATGCCTCCACTCCTCCCACGGCCTTGCTGCACAAGACTCTCTACTTTCTCTCACCCCTATTCTGTCCACCACTCTAATTTAAGAGTTAACCAATCTTTTCAATCATTCATCCCTTTCTCTGGTAAACTCTGGAACTCTCTGCCTGCTTCCTGTGACTTAACTCTTTCAAGAGGGAGGTTTCAAGGCACTTATCCTCCATCACAAATACATAAGAACAGAAGAACACAAGGGTTGGTGCAAGAAGCCATTAGGCCTACACCTGACATATATAAAACTTACTTACTTCTACCTCTCATCCTCTTCTAGAAATTTGTCTAATCTTTTAAAGGTCTATATAGGTACAAATGAAAGACAAGTTCAAACAATTCGTAAAATTATACACATACATATCTATGCAACATTTGTGCTGTGGTCTTCGCTGGGTAACCTCTGCAGGGGTTCCTTGTGCGGGTCACTGCAATGCACCAGAGAACCAATATGGCTTCCCTGGCAGGACCCGAGTATTAAGACTCCATACAGAGGCAACATCTGTCACACGTATGTTACAAATTACATAATAAAAGGCTTCGGGGGAGAACTGGAGAGGATAGCCTAAATATATATGTATGTATATATATAATATGTATATAATAACATTTTTCTTTGTCATATTACCATGGCTTCTCATCACCACAATTTGTCTGGGTTTCTCTCTGTTTCTCAGCGATGGAAACCTTTACGTGTCATTGATTGATGAATAAAAAAAATGTTGTCCCCATTCTTTGTGCTCTCAAGACACGCGTATTGATAATCATACATGAACGCATACAGATAATATACGTGAATCAGTATAATACAGCGCCACACTCGGTCCTGTGTAACGCAAGAACGAACACACACACACACACACACACACACACACACACACACACTTCAAAAAATGTTTCAAATGCATCTCTTCTTTATCATCAACACCAAACTCAACACTTCATAAGCCATTTATCTTTTTCATATCATCATCATTACTTTATTCTACTTCTTGGATATCACAAGTCTCTCACAGTTATGATAATAATGATAATAATAATAATAATAATAATAATAATAATAATAATAATAATAATAATAATAATAATAATAATGATAACAATAATAATAACTAATGCATTTCTCAGGTAGGAATGTGCTGTGTGGAGAGAGCTATGTGTATGTATATGTATGTGTGTGTACGTGCATGTGTGTATGTGTGTGTGTTAAAGTATACTGTATGGCAGCATTTCACATCACACACACATACTCTCTCTCTCTCTCTCTCTCTCACATTCAATAATAACAAACAGAACAGTTAACAAAGTCCTATTAGCTTGTCACTTGGCTGAGGCTCACAAGCTATTCAAGGTTTTCACCGAGAGCAGTTACTGTTCTTGAGAGGAAGGGTGGGGTGTCTCACTGTGTGGAGTGGCAGTGACCCAGGCTTATCAGAGCAGATTGTGTGACCTCCTAGCTGGTGATGGAGTCTATGTGATCTGTGAAACTGTAGGTGGATTACACACACACACACACACACACACACACACACACACACACACACACACACACACACACACACACACACACACACACACACACACACAGGCACTCAAAAGTCATGGTTATTGATAAATTCTGGATTAATATCTCTCAGAACACATTTAATCCATCCATCTACCTATGTATGAGTATAAACACACCCACACACACACCCACACACACACCCAAACACACACACACACACACACACACACACACACACACACACACACACACACACACACACACACACACACACACACACACGTGCATCATTCCTCTACATCAAGTGGCAGAAACATCATAATACTGCTCTGGTGACATTCCCATTGCAATACTTGTGTGGTTTGGTCCTCACCCTTTGACTGCTAAGGCTTCAATATGCTGTGGTGCAAGTTCAAAAGACACCAGTGACAGCAAAGGTAATTAAAAGGAGTGATTGTTCAAGTTTCTCAAAGCCTCCACCTCTGTTTTTAATTACGGATGGTGCACAAGATTGTCTCTTTCCACCAGGGGCTGACGGGGCTAAGAGTGTGTGTGGTGCTCTGTCTGGGGTGCCCCTGTGCGGGATTGCCGGCCTGGTTTATAGATAGCAAGATGAGAAATTGTATTAATATTAATGGGTGTTGTATTGCCGTTAGCAGTCAGAGGGTTAAAAATGTACCTATTGTGACCTTTGATTTGGATACCTGATGAATACACAAAACAATTATCATGACGTGAAGAAAAGTATTTTGACGTCTCAGATTCTTAGCTCCCGACGAGAGGAAACGGAATAACAGGCAGTACACAAATAGATTAGTGAATTAGTTACATTGCGATATCTATTGTGACTTGAAACTTGGCTTTGGTTTATAGACATGCAGCATCCCCTTTTTTTAGACATGAATATAGTTTTACATGTTTGAGCATTTTTTTCATGTGTTGTGCTTTACATAAAACATATTCAAATGAGAAAAAAATATACAAAATCACTTAATGTACCTGTGACATTTGATACTGGGACAAAAATAAACATAGAAATAAATACAAATGATGACAAAAACAGTCACCATCAACATTTTACACGACACACACACACACTCCTTTAGTTTATACTGTGACCTGCATTACCGTGGCCCAGAGAAGCATAGATAAATGGAGAGCAAGTGACAAGAGAACACCACCTTACATCACATTCCCAGGCACCTTGCATCTTCCCCTTACAAGTAGCAAATGACTAAAAACTAATGATTTGCTTTATCATCAACATTTTATATGGCTATTTTCTTTATATTTGTATTTGTATTAACCTTCTATATCACATTCATGGTCCATCTAATTTCCTTTCTCCTTGCCTTATAGATAAAAAAACTTATGTGGATTTGCACTAAATGGGAGAAAAAAAGTCTGATTTCCACATCACGTTCCTGACTGACTGACCAACTGACCGACTGACCGACTTACTGATACCTGGTTATAAGATGACTCATTGACTAACTGACTGACTGACTACCTGAATTAGCATCCGACTGACTAACTGGCTAACAGACTGACTGAATAACCAACTGACTGGATTACCTAACTGACTGCCTGCCTGACTGACACTGCAGCTCCCTCTAATACCTGGCTGGACTAGAAATGACCTTTACAAAGCTACAGACAGCAGATTCAGTTGCTGTTGTACCTGTCTGCACTTCCCTGTAACTGTACCTCACTGTATTTCCCTCCTTCCTTGTCTAACATTTTGTGCGTTTTCTCTCAATGGAAGAAACGACGCTACATTTGAAACTGCAAGACGAAAGATAAGAGAATTAAAAAGAGAGCACTAAATGACTATTACACACTATAGTCTTTCCTTTCAGCATGTTTGTATATAGTTAACCACATGCTATATAGATACACACTCACAGTCACACTCAAGCACACACACGCGTAAATAAAACCCATTTCTACAGTACAGATGTGTGTGCATGCAAAATTACATGAGGAAATGAAAGAATATATACCAAATACTGATTATTATGGGGAAAATCTTGAATAAATGAGGGAACACAGGTCTTACAACACCTAAGGATTACCATTTGGCTATGAGGGGAGGTCTCCATGCGACATATAACATTACCGACTTGGCTTTCTCATATCATTTATAGACGCCTGGTACGGAAAAAGACCACAAATGATAGTAACAATGTGCGGTGTCAAAGGGAAATGAAATCTATGGTTCGTTTGTATGTGCGTTACTGCCGCCGCCACTGACTCCCGAAGCTCGTGTTGTTTGTACATAATAGAGATCGTCGTGGTTGCATTTTTTTTTTTTTTCCCGTTTGACGTTGCTTTCATTTTCGTCGCTTTGCACTTTTGTTTCGTCTCATTTCGTTTCTGTTTCTTTCTGAAGTTTTGTTTTATTTCACTCCCTATTTTTGCCTTGTTTTGTTGCTGTTTTCTTTCGTCTTCTTTGGTTCTCCATTTAAGATCTGCATCATTTAGTGATTTGTTTTATGGTAATGTTAAAAATTTTGTTGGATTAAGTTTTGTATTGTACTTTGCATATGGTTTTCTTTTATTTCTACAGTTTGATGGCTTTCTATTAACTTCACTACTGCAATCTGAGTAACCTTTTATTCTCTATGGTATCTTGTCTCTTTTTCCAATAAATACTGAATCATGTTATGCTTTCCCACTCCATACTGTTCCTCATTCTCTGTAATTTTGTTTGTCTGGCACATCCCCACCAGCTGTTCTCTATTGTCTGTATAATATCTCTGTCCTTATGGTGTATGAGTTTTAGAAATTTTGAAGGATTATTTTGTCTGTATAATATCTCTGTCCTTATGGTGTATGAGTTTTAGAAATTTTGAAGGATTATTTTGTCTGTATAATATCTCTGTTCTTATGGTGTATGAGTTTTAGAAATTTTGAAGGATTATGCTACCATTGCACTGTGATTTTTTTTTTGGATATGTCTTTCTATTACACATTTTGTCAGATTATGCTTTTTTTGGGGGGTTTGACATTAGTTTGTCCCTGTACGATGACATTTCTGCTCTCATAATGATGTTTCTCAATTACACCTTGCATTATGCTCCTTGCATCATTTCCTCCCTCTCTTAGCCCTGCAAGCCTCACTGCATTCCCTCAAAACTCGCATCACAAACCACTGATGCCTGTCGAACTTAACACCTGCATGATCAACCTATTGACTTCCTTTTTACCTCATGTATGCAAACTCACTCACTATAACAGTTGTATAAATGTTTTTGTTTGGCTTTCTTTTTTACAACACATGTACTCTCTATACTGCATTTACATGTATATATGTACTTGGTATAATATTCATGTAAAAAAGTGAAAAAACTGGGTGGGAAGAAGAGGAACGCTAAGAAATTAAAGCATCTTGTGAGGTTCCATGAGATCAGACTTCATGAAACGTTACAATCCTGGTGTGACGTTTCTCTAATTTACTCCTTTTTTTGTTTTGTCTGGCAGTTTGCACATTGGAGGGTGAGAGAGAGAGAGAGAGAGAGAGAGAGAGAGAGAGAGAGAGAGAGAGAGAGAGAGAGAGAGAGAGAGAGAGAGAGAGAGAGAGAGAGAGAGAGAGAGAGAGAGAGAGAGAGAGAGAGAGAGAGAGAGAGAGAAATACAGGGTCAGCCTCAGTCCCTATGTAAAAAGTAATAGAAGTTCAGGAGGGTTATCGAAAGTGAAAAAATGTTTAAGTAGAAAGGTTAAGGTGGTAGTAGTAGTAGTAGTAGTAGTAGTAGTAGTAGTAGTAGTAGTAGTAGTAGTAGTAGTAGTAGTAGTAGTGGTGGTGTTGGTAGTAGTCACAGAAATAGTAGTAAAAATGCAGGAAGACAAGTCTAGTTAGTAAACCTCTTAGCTCTCTTAACACTTTCATCCTCCTCCTCCTCCTCCTCCTCCTCTTCCTACTCCTCTTCACAGTGAACACCAAGAGAAGGAAGGAAGGAAGAAAGGAAGGAAGGCTCACAGAACAATACCATTAAGCCTCTTGTGCATCAAAGGCATCAAAAAGAGGATGAGAAAAGAGAGAGAGAGAGAGAGAGAGAGAGAGAGAGAGAGAGAGAGAGAGAGAGAGAGAGAGAGAGAGAGAGAGAGAGAGAGAGAGAGAGAGAGAGAGATGAAAATATACATAATCAGAAAGTAAATAGCCAGGGAGAGGAAAACTACACTCATAATACTATATAACCCTCCCTTTGGCTTAATATTTATAGTGTATGGTGGAGGAAGGGACACATCACACCACTGCACTGTCTGAATACTGGAGGAGGCGGAAACAGGCGGACACAGCACGGGGATATGCTCTGGGGTTCGGCTGGGGCTGGCGAGAGGAGCAGCAGAGGATCCAGCCGGGCGAGGAGTGAGGGTGCCTGCTTGGGGGTGCCATGTGAGCGGTAATGCACCAGGTGGCAGTAGTGGTGGTGGTGGAGGGGGTGTTGGTGGCAGCAGCGGGGCACTGTTATAGAGCCAGTAAGGATCTGATGTGCTTTGGTGTGCTGTCGTCATTCAGATGCTTTGTGGTGTATCTGGAACAAGGTTCTTCTGTTAGTGGTTTATATAAGTGACAGGGTTTGCTTTTGTCTGTTCATAGGGAAGCATACAGAGTTCAAGTCTAAGCTGTTTCCCTTCCTCACCCTCTACATAACAAATGCTTGGTGATGTATTTACAAAGAGCATTTTTGTCAGTGGTTTATATAAGTGACAGGGTTTTGCTTTGTTTATAGGAAATACAAAGAAACGTTCAACTCTGAGCTACTTCCTTTCTTCACCCTCTGCATAAATATTTCCGTGTCTCAAAGTATGAAGAATTACACAAGCTATGAATACAGAAACAACTAACAATGACCCAGTGAACAAGAGCCTGCAACTTAGTACAGCATCCCAACCCATACTTTGGAGAACCCTGCTCTAGCGGATGTCTTTTTGCTGGCCTTGACTACACCCCCACCACTCTCATTGTGTTCAAATGTCAGGGAAGGGATTTGTCACCTCACACTTCCAGGATCTATTTCTCTCTTATGATGTCACTCTTAACCTATTCAACTGTAATAAGTGAGAGTACTGAGAAAAATGTATGAAATATTTACAAGCAAGTACAAGAGAGAAGGGGATAAAAGAAGAATAGATTTTGCAATTTCTAGTCCATATAATACCTGGAGAAGGATGTGAAAAAAGAAATGTCTCAGAGTAGTTAGTGACTGAGGAGAGATATGATAAATAGAAGGAAATGGTTAACTTCATCTTCACCTTGTTATTCTCACCATCATTACTTATTTGTTATTGTTATTGGGATGCTGCAGTGATTTCATTGTTATTATAGTTAGTATTGTCATTATCATTACTACTTGTGCTGTCGCTGTTCCATTGTTTCATTGTCTGCATTAATACCTCTGTAATGGATTTTTTTTTTTCTCCATTCACTACCAAGAATGACCTAAAGTGTACATGCCTACAGGGAGAGCTTGCCTATACATGAAGATTAGGGGCAGTCATTATTACTTTTTTGTCTATTCATCTATCAGGAAGGAACAAACGTACACATGTTTAAAGGGCAAGATTAGGTATTTTTATGTGAATCTTGGGGACAAATTCCATGTGGTTGAGCTCACCTGAGTGCGTTGAGAAGGTTTTCTGAGCTGGAGGCCGGCTGGTCCTTGAGAACTTTGACGCACCCCTTCACCTGTAAAGCACAACAGTACACACATTGGAGGTATAGTAATATGCATGCACACACACACACACACACACACACACACACACACACACACACACACACACACACACACACACACACACACACACACACACACACACACACACACACACACACACACAAATAAATATAGTTTTCCTGACAGAGCAAAATCAGCCAATGGAATTCACTAAGTTGTGTGTGCAAGGAGCATTCATAACTTTAATGGTAAATGTGAAAAAAAATAACTTTGAAAGATGAGACATTGCAAGCTTGACTCAATCCTGTGAAAATATGATTACTGTAGGTAAGAATAATTAAGTAAGAACACATAATGAGAAGTTTATCAAGAATAATTTAATGAAAGCAAGAAAAATTAAGCTTTCCAGACAGGACAATTAATTAATGGAATATGCTATCAGAATATGAGTGTGCCAGAAACATTCAAACACTGCAAGAAAGCACAGTAAAATGGGGAGATCAGAAGTTGTGGTGTAGCAAGCTAGACTCAATCCAATAAAAATAGAACAGGAACACCGAAAAAAACAATAAAATGAGAAGATGAGAAGATGTAACATAGCAAGCTAGGCTCAATCCAATAGAAATAGAACAGGAACACTCAAAAAACATGTGTTCCAAAAAAAAATATTCGAACACTGAAAAAAAGTACGATAAAATGTGAGGATAAGAAAATGTGACAAAACAAGCAAGACTCAATCCTACACAAAGAGAAGAGGAACACTCACATCAATGGTGGAGGCTCTGGCGAAGGCTCCAGTAGGGTGGACGTGATCGTAGAGAATGATGAGGGCCACCATCACACGCAGGATGAAGAGATGCGTCTCCTCCCGACGAAACCGTGCTATCAACTCCCTGTGAGCCATTATTATCATTATCATCACTTCATTTAATGCTTTCACTATCTTAACTTGCCTGTCAACTCTACTACCTTAACTACCTTGCTTGCCAACTCCCTGCATGCTATTACTATCCTTATCATTGCTTCATTTTTTTAGCCTTGCCTTACTTAACAGGTCCCTGCAAGGCATCTCCATTATTATCATTGCTATATTTAAATTTTTCACTACCTTATCTTGCCTATCAACTCCCTACAAGCCATTACTATTATTATCATTGCTTCATTTAAACATATCACTGCCTTATCTTACCTATTATCTTATTACTACTCATTACTATCATTTATTACTTCATTTAATCCTTTCACTAATTTTTCCTATCAACTTTACCTTATCTACCTTGCATGTCACTACCATCATTATTATCATTGCTTCATTCAAGCCTTTCACTACCTTATCTTCTCTCATGGGGTTCAGTGGCATGTGTTTGAAGTACAGTGTTTCCTCTCCTGGATGCAAAGGTCAACACAAAAAGAAATTGTTGTCCTTTTCTATGATTCATGAATTTGTAAAATGTTTCCCCTTCTGGATGTGAAGACCAATATGAGATTTTGTACTTTGCTCTGATTTATGTATTTTTTTAATTTTTATGATTAGAAATATAAAGAAAAGAATTACTGGTACGTAGGAATAGTGAAATGTGCACTCAAAATTTTCTGATAGATCAAGATTTATACATTTTATATTTATAGTTTGCAAAGAAGAAGAAGAAGAAGAAAAAAAAATCATTCATAAGTTGTGATTCATCTGTATTGACATAAAAAAGGCAAGTGAGGATGCAATCAAGATAAAACAAAAGGCCCCAAAAATATAATAATGATAATAATAATAATATTAGTAATAATAATAATAATAATAATAATAATAATAATAATAATAATAATAATAATAATAATAATAATAATAAAAATGACACACCCAAAACATACACATCAACAATAACAAAAGGATAAGTGTAGTGAAGCTCAAAAAAAAAAAAAAATAAAATAAATAAATAAATAAATAATAGTGATACTGATATACCTATGTACTCACAACAAAAGGACAGTGCAGATGAAGCCCAGGTAATTTATGAGTTAAGAAAAATGACAAGCAGCTGACAAGGAGATGCTGGCAGTGATGGAAAGGTATGCAGATTGAGATGACGCTAAGATAACACACAAGTAAATGCGCACTGTATATAAATAGCGAGGATGATGAAATGTATAAGAATAGAGGCTTAGGTAAGTGAATAGAGCTAGAATGATGAAATGTTTATAAATAGAGAACAGACTTAAGTTTATAAATAGAGGTAAGATGATGGAATATTTAAGAATAGAGGGTTAGGTAAGTAAATAGAGGTAGGATGATGAAATGTTTAAGAAAAGAGGGTTAGGTAAGTAAATAGAGGTAGGATGATGAAATGTTTAAGAAAAGAGGGTTAGGTAAGTAAATAGAGGTAGGATGATGAAATGTTTAAGAATAGAGGCTTAGGTAAATCAAGAGAGATAGAATGATGAAGTGTTTATAAATAGACAACAGACTTAAGTATATAAATAGAGATAGGATGATGAAATGTCTTAGAAATGCAGACTTAGATAATGTAAATAAGAGAAAAGATAATGAACACAGGATTAAGTATATGAATAAAGAGGAGACTTAAACAGAGACAGAATGATAAAGGGTTTTAGGAATAATGTGAAGTAAATAGAGACAGAATGATGGAATATCTTAGGAATACAAACTTAGATGTGTAAATAAGAGATAGAAACACAAGCTCAAGTATATAAATAGAGAAGAGGCTTAAGTAAATAGAGACAGGATGACGAAAGGTAATATGCAACAATTTACAGGACTAACAGCAATCCATGGAGTCTTTATAAGCATTCACAAAAAAGAAGAGGATAAATTTAATAGACTTTACAATTTCCAGCCCATAAAATATCTGGAAATGGCTATAAAACAAGGAAATATATCTCAGAGTGGCTAATGATAAAGAAAAGATGTAGGATATACCAGGAAAAGGGTTAAGTAAGTAGAGAGATGTTGAAATGTTTACAGAATTAAGGCTTGAGTGTATAAATGGGACAAGTTTACTTACGGATTCTCTAGCATCCTCTGGCACACTCTGGCCATGGTACTAAGAGTCTCTGTAGTGTTGGCCAGGGGAATCTCCTTATGCTGCAACAGAAAACATAGGGTAGTGAGGTGGTGAAGTGTGATGAGTGGGTGAGTGAGTGGGTGGAGTGACAGGTGGTGGTGGTGGTGGTGGTGGTGAGGGGATAGTGTGCGTGTGTGTGTGTGTGTGTGTGTGTGTGTGTGTGTGTGTGTGTGTGTGTGTGTGTGTGTGTGTGTGTGTGTGTGTGTGTGTGTGTGTGTGTGTGTGGTGATAAAAGGTCATTGGTCAAGATCCGTGCCCCTGTGTGTATGTGTGTGTGTGTGTGTGTGTGTGAGTGATGAGGTTTTGTTAAAGTTGGTGTGTTCTATTGTGTGTGTGTGTGTGTGTGTGTGTGTGTGCGTTTATTTCCAACTTTCTCCCTTCTTTCCATACACAGAATCCTACCCATTTTCTTCTGTTACATTATTGCATTTGTCTTTTCTTTCCAACATTTTTCTCTTTTCTCTACATAACTTCTCTGTCTAGTATTCCTTCTTTATTACCAGTCTCTCTTCACCTTTTCCTCTTATTCCCTGATGTTTACTGTAACCTCATTTCTCTTTCACTTCATCCTTTTTTCATCTCTCTTCTCCACTAATGCATGTAAATCAATATCACAACATTTTAATTTTCTGTTATTTCATCTCTCTTCTTTTATTTACTAATGCAAGTTTACTTCCATCATAATCTTACTGTCTCCTTCTCTTAATTTATCTTCTCTTTCCTTGAATCTACTTTTATTGTAACATCCTCAACCACAACTCTACACACACACTCACACACACACACTATATTGGTAAAAGGAGAGAAATGACAAAGTTTTCAATAAAAGCCTAAATATCTCACATTTCCTCTTACATATCCTATCATTTAATTTCTGTTACACTTTTCCTTCCTTCCTCAATAGACCACTTCTCTCTTCTTCCTCTACATAACTTCCTCCTCTGGTATTTCTCCTTTATTAACTGTCTCTCCACCTCCTGACAGTTCCATTATCTCACACCACAAAATTCTATCCACTAACACACATACACACATACACACAATGCTGGTAAAAGGAGAGGAATAACAGTTTTCATTGAATGCCTAAATGCCTCACACTTTCACCCCGACCTTTGGCTGTTGCATTACAGTGACTGCTGCATTACTGTGCCCTGTTTGAGTTACCGGTACGCAGCAACACTTTGACCTTACCCTCCTTGGAACAGATCACTAAGAAATTAATCCTCAGCTATCCTTGATAAAAACAGGTAAAAATGAGATAAAATGAAAACAAAAAATGAATTAATAAATGAGTAAAAGTAAAATCTAAAGGAAAAGGAAAGTAATGTGATATATTTAATCTTTCTCTCCTTGAAAGTAAAAATAAAATCAAAAGGAAAAGGAACGTACAGTAATATGATAAAATTGATCTTTGTCGATGCCTTGGAAAAAATAATAATAATAATAAGTAAGACAAAATCCAATCCGGTCTACCCTTGGAGAGAGAGAGAGAGAGAGAGAGAGAGAGAGAGAGAGAGAGAGAGAGAGAGAGAGAGAGAGAGAGAGAGAAAAGAGAGAGAGAGAAAAACAATGAGGAGGATAATAATTTGAAAAAAAAGACAAAATTAATTCTAGTCTATTATTGGAAAAAAGGAAAATAACAATAATAAATAAATCTTAGTCTATCCTTAGTAAAAATAAATAAATAAATAAATAACAATAATAACAATCCTGGTCTATGATTGCAAAAAAAAAGTAAAAAAAAAAAAAAAAATCCTAGTCAATAATGAGAAAAGTAAGAAAGAATAATTAATAGATAAATAAATAAATAAGTAAATAAATAACAATACTACTACTACTATTACTACTACTACTACTACTACTACTACTACTACTACTACTACTAAAACAATCTCATCGTACTTTCTCACACTTTCATCTAGGTCAAGTACTTTCTTCACCATCACAGTGTTTATCACATTTGATTCACCATCCTGCTTCCCTTTCATTGCCACCAAGACACTCTCTCACTCCCTCTAATACTTGACATTATTCTCTTCTTTCTTCTCTTATTCCCTAATGCTTTCTGTAACCTTTTCTTTTCTCTTTCTTCTCTCTCCTCTAATGTGTGTGTGTGCTGTTATAACCTTCTCACTTTCTCTCTCTTTATTTTCTCTTTTCTTCTCCTAATGTATGTTAACTATTATCATAACCTTTCCATTTCATTACTTCATCTCCTCTCTTTTATTTTATCTATTAATGCACACCTACTCATTTCCTCTCTGTTCTTTCATCTTCTCCCTTCTTTTATCTTCTTGTTTTCTTGCATCATAACCTTCTCAGTTTCTCTTTTATCTTCTCTCTTTTTAAATCTGTTTTTATTGCAACATTCTCAATCACACTCTGTTATTTAATTCATCATCTTCTGTCTTCTCCTATCCACTAATGGATGTTTAACTCTTATCATAACCTTTACAGTTTCTCTTTCTCTTAAATTATGTTCACTCTTCTCAAATCTATGTTTATTAATGTTATAATTCACATTATATTACTTCATCATCTTTTCTTGTGCATATTTACTCTCATCATATCCTCACTTTTTCTTTTCCTGAATTCATCTTCTTCTCTTTTCCCAAATCTTATTGCAATATTCTGACTCACATTCCATTACTTCATCATGTTTACTTTTACCATATCCTCACTTTCTCTTTTTCTCAATTAATTTTCTTCTCTCTTCCCAAATCTTACTGCAACATTCTGACTCACATTCCCTTACTTCATCACCTTGTCTTATCCAGTAATGCATGTATTTCACCATCAGCTGATAGTGTTTTTCTCATGCTACCAGTTAAGTTAAGTTAGCAGATTGGTCTTATCAGTGAGTCATGGGAGTCACGGGTGATGGAATGCTGCTTAGTAATAGCCACTGTGCTTGAGTAATCCATCTTATCTATTTCTATCAAATTATCTTTCTCTTTAAACTTAACCTTTTCACTGCAATACAAAACAGTTAACAGCACCAGAAGTAATGCATGAAGTCTTTATAAGTATCTATAAGAGAGTTAGGGATTAAAAAAGAATAGATTTTCCAATTTCTACCCAGTTTAAAGGGTGGATGTGGCTGTAGAACAAGTAAAGATGTCTCATGGCAATTAGTAATTAAAGAAAGATGTAGCAAATAGCAGTCAAAGGGTTAAGTCATATACTGTGTGCACAATCATTCCTTTCATTCATAAACTCTGAAACTTTATCAATTTTTGTCTTATCTCTTTCCATGATTAAACTATTACAAGAAGGGAGTATCAAGACACCTTTGAACCTAGATTGGCATAACATTGTTGATTTAAAGCCTTTTCTAACTCTTATGGAGAAACAACCTAGTAAAAATTTTGTTTGCTATTTTTTGTGCTTCTGACAAACCTCCATCATTCATCCATCTATGTACCTATCTATACACCAGGCCAGCACTTCCACATGGGGTGGCCCAGACAAGGCACCCCACACTCATACACACACACACACACACACACACACACACACACACACACACACACACACATTCACACTCACAGCCTTGTCAGCCCCTGGTGGAAAGGGATAGACAAAGCAAATCTAACATTCATACATAATAAATAAAAAAAAGTAAATAAATAAAGGTATATGCATTCTAGTGGTAATTCCCTCTGTTTGAAAATACAGGTTATAACAAGGCTGACATAAGCAAAATTCTCAGGATCAATAATCAAGATAGAACAAGAGATAACGGGTTCAAGGTTGAAAAATTTAGGTTCAAGAAAGAGACAGGAAGGAATTGGTTCTCAAACAGAGTGATAAATGAATGGAACAGACCCAGTAATCAAGTCGTTAGTGCTGAGTCAGTAGGAAGCTTTAAAAGATTAGACCAATTCATGGATGGGGATGATAGGTGAAAATAGGAAGGCACATTTCATATAAGGACTGCCACGTGTAGGCCTTGCAACTTCCCTTATCTTCTTATGATCTAAAAACACACAAAGCTGAGACACTAAAACAACGCACCTCTGTGACAAATTTCGAGGTGGCTTCACTAAGAATCTTGAGCATTGGGGTGGAGTTGGCATAGAACAGACTCATCTTGTTGCCCAGCTGGTGGTCGATGCAGAGAGTCTCCTCCATCCCGTTGTTAGCCACCGTGCCACTGCTGCCGTTCTGCTCTATCCTGGTGCGCATGATGATCCGTCGGTAGTAACTGAAGTCGTTCTGGATGGCTGGGGTGGTCATCTGAGGACAGGCCATGATGAGACTGCTGATGCTGCTATTGGGGTCACTGCTAGTTTTGGTTGTAGTCTTTCTGATATTACTATTCTGTTATTCAGTTACTTTGCTATCTATGTCATCTTTTGAAATGTGACTAAACTTGTGATACGGCATTTAATTTATGAGTAGCTTGATTCACAGTGGTTAATGGATTACATCTGTGGAAATTATACTCTTAACTCTTAATTCATTGTTTGAAATATCTTGACAAAAATTCGGTGGTTGATGGACTGAGCTCATTAAACTTGTGAATAGGCCAGGATTCTTACAAACTTTTCCTCCTTCCTTCATTCCTTCCTTCCTTCTTTATTTGACTGTATTTAACTCTTACACACAGAAATTAGACAAAATAATAATAATATGAATGTACAAAAGCATATTTATTTACCTGTCCATCACTGAATGTATGAATGAATGAATGTGTCTCTCATCTAAACACACACACACACACACACACACACTTCAACCTCTCTCTTTAATTAACATCTCCCAAACAGTACACAGTGATCCAAAGTATATCATTGACAACTCTTGCATCCATGTACCTTCAGCTCATCAAATTTGAGGGTGAACTCGAGTATCTCAGCGAACTGCTTCACAAGTGCCTGCTGGTTCTCCAAGTGTGCTGTCGGTGTCATCTCCGGCCCACACAGCTCTGCCAGAATTCTCGGCACGATCATCTCTGCACAGGTGGGTGGAGGTGAGGTACAAAAAAATAAGATGAAATAAATAAATAAAAAAGAAAGATTGAAATGGTAGGTGGATGATGATGAGATACAAAATGGTAAAATAAATAAATAAATAAGAAATGAAATAAAGTGGAAATGCATAACTAAGTAGATAAGTAAGTGAATAAATGAAAAATAAGGCAAAAATGTGTATCTCATTCCAGAGGACAAAAATATGTACTGTTTTCTTCTGGTAAGGAATAAAATGCACTTCATCATTACATGTGAAATTATTACTCTTGGTATTTCTTTCATTTATCTATTTTCTATCTGAGTAATTCTTCATTCATTGCTAGATACATATTTCATTAGTGACTATTTTTTTTCTTTTCTTTTCTTTGCCATACTTAACCTAATGTAACCTCACCCTATCTAATTTCACCTAACATTCCCTTACTTAACCACACCTAACCTAATACAGTATGACCTGACCTTATCTTACCTAACCTAACATTACTGTACTTCACCTAACCTCACTTTATCTAACCTAACCATCCAATATAACATCTAAACCGCTTCTCAAAATGAACAAATGTATCAGTAATAAGTAACAGTAACAATGAACCATAATAAATAAACACTAAGAAAATAAATCAAATATAATCAAATTAATAAGTAAAGAAAGAAAGAAATAATAATAATAATACCAACAGATACAAAAGCCAGAAAGATATACGTAATAATTCTAAGCTAATAATAATAAAAAAAAATAGATGAAGGAAATAAATAAAGACAAATAATAATAATAATAATAATAATAATAATAATAATAATAATAATAACAACAACAACAACAACAACAACAACAACAAGTTACAACGGCCAGAAAAAGAGATATAGAATAATTAAAAACTAACAATAAAAATAGAGAAGGGAGAGTGTATATAAAACATTCAAAATAGAAAACGATTAAAACAGAATGAAGAACATAACAGGGCGTGGCCAACGAAATATATCTATAGCGTTAAAAGCGGAGGTGAATACAGAGAGGAGATAAGGGGAGAAGATAACAGTGGAGGTGGGGAACACAATGAATGACTCTGCAATGCGAGGGAATGGTGATAAATGTTGATGAAGGTGAAAGAAGTTGTGATAAACAGAGGAAATGAGGTAAACAAGAGTGAAAGATTACATGGAAACGTGATATGAGTAAATAGTAATATAAATAATAGTGAAAATAAATAAACAAATAAAAAAAATAACAAAGAATAAAGATAAAAGGTGGTAAATTATAGAGATTGAAGAAATGACACTAAACACTGCAGAGAGAGAGAGAGAGAGAGAGAGAGAGAGAGAGAGAGAGAGAGAGAGAGAGAGAGAGAGAGAGAGAGAGAGAGAGAGAGAGAGCGCACAAACAACT
>NC_087176.1:3925000-3940000 GCF_035594125.1 Scylla paramamosain
ACACACACACGGTTACAAAATCACACACATACAGATTCCCGACATTTCCCTGCGAGAATTTGCAAATGTCAACAGTAAATATTTTCCTTCCCTCTCCCTTTAAGATGTTGAAACACCTGACAGCACGAGAGAGAGAGAGAGAGAGAGAGAGAGAGAGAGAGAGAGAGAGAGAGAGAGAGAGAGAGAGAGAGAGAGAGAGTCAGACTGCATACGTGGCATACTTTAATAATAATATTTTTATTATCAGTGCGTCCTCTCTCTCTCTCTCTCTCTCTCTCTCTCTCTCTCTCTCTCTCTCTCTCTCTCTCTCTCTCTTTCTCATATCTTCAAGGAGTGCTCTGACGTAAATATGTTTCCGATGAGGAGGAGGAGGAGGAGGAGGAGGAGGAGGAGGAGGAGGAGGAGGATGACGACGACGACGACGAAAAAGATGAAGAAAAGAAGTAGAAGAAGAAGGAGGAGGTGGAGGAGGGGGAGGAGGAGGAGGAGGAGGAGGAGGAGGAGGAGGAGGAGGAGGAGGAAAAACGGTAACTAGCTATTGATTAATTTTGCTACAATGAGTCACTGTTAAAAGCTAGTCAGGTGTTCTCTCTCTCTCTCTCTCTCTCTCTCTCTCTCTCTCTCTCTCTCTCTCTCTCTGGATCAATGAATACTGCTTTTCCCCCAAACATTAACTGGATCTCCCTTGCATCAATACGCTACATCAATACTTAACAAAACACCTGGTGAGTTTGTACACCTTTAGACTTTGATTAGCAGGTGTGTCTGTCTATTTACCTGTTCATAATTACTGTTGTGCTTTATCTGTCTATCCGTCTATGTATCTATGGCGCGGTAAGTATTCTCAAGGGTTCTCAAGCACTCTTAATATACTCTACTGGATGTTATTAAGGGTTTGTAAGGGTGTTTCTATGGTTCTAGTGACAATTTTCAAGGGTCTATGATTCTGGTAATGGTTATGAGGCTGTAGTGGAAGTTACTGGGGTTTTCAAGGGTGTTTCTGCGATTCTAGTGTTATTCAACAGACTGTAGTGGAAGTTACTGAGGTTTTCAAGGGTGTTTCTGCGATGCTAGTGATATTCAACAGACTGTAGTGGAAGTTACTGAGGTTTTCAAGGATGTTTCTGCGATTCTTGTGGTAGTTAACAGGTTGTAGTGGAAGTTACTGAGGTTTTCAAGGATGTTTCTGCGATTCTAGTGATATTCAACAGACTGCAGTGGTGTTTATATGACCTTGGTGATAGTAAAGAGTTAATAAGTATTTACATGGGTGTTTGTGGTTCTGTTATTAGTGCACAGGCTCTAGTAGAAGTTAATGGCTGTTTTCAGGGATGTTTATGATCCTAATGATATGTAGGAGCCTCTGGTAGAAGTTCCTAGCGGTTTCTATAGTTCTAGTGATAGATAAGAAGTTCTAGTGACAGTTTTTAAGTTAGTTTACGATTCCAATGATTAAACACGAATTTGCATCACCAGTGAGAGAAAACACTACAAGAACCAGACTAGTACTCGTGTGGCCTTTGAAAACCGTCCCGCTACGAGATAATCTTAGGAATACGAGGCTGGCAATATCTAAGACTTCCTCAAGGGTGTGATGCCTGGAGTGTTCCTTGGGGCAGCAGTCTTCACCAGAACAGCTGGGAACATGAGGGGAAGTGTAAACAAAGCACGTGGATTGATATTTTGATTTCTGTGGTTCTCAAATTTTTCAACTCTTCGCGACCTAAACCAAAGAAAATGTACAGTGGTGTTCTTAGAGGTGTTTGTAAGAGGGATACTAGTCAAGTGCAACAATAGGAACGAAAAAAAATAAATAAATAAACAAACAAATAAATAAAGGCCCATTGAGGTGCCAGTCCATAAATAAAAGCCAAAAGCAGCGTCTAAAATTGAAGTTTAAGCATCTTGAGAGTGTAAACTTGATTTTCAAAAGGAATTAAACATGTTCTCCACTTTTATCTTAACAAAGGCCACGGTGAGGGAGAGAAGGCCCAGACCTGGCGTTGTGAGAATGATAATAGCAAATTCGACTGAGAAAATAATATACATCCTTTTTCTGTATCCTTGCTAACCATAAAAGTTTGGCTCGTATTTTGAAACGCTTCGCTCTCCCACCAAGACGATTTTCAAAGGTCGAAGAGATAATCAGCCGAGTTCTCAAGAGTGTTTTCCTGTCAGTGATGTAGAAATCTTGTTAATATGTCACTAGAACCATAAAAACATCATTGAAGACGCTCTACTCTCCCACCACAACGATTTTCAAAGGTCATAGAGATGATTAGAAGGGTTCTCAAGGGTGTTTCTCCTGCCAATAACGTAGAAATCTTGTTAATGTGTCACTACAACCATAAACCACTTTTAAAAACACTTGGAACTTTCACCACAATATTTTCAAAGGCCAGAGAGATGATAAGCCGAGTTGTCAAGATTCTTTCTCTTGTCAGTAACGTAGAAATCTTGTTAATATGTCATTACAACCATAAAACCAATCTTAAAAACGCTTATTTTCGATATTTTCAAAGCTCACAGAGATGATAGATAAGCCGAGTTGTCAAGAGTGTTTCTCCTGTCAGTAACGTAGAAATCTTGTTAATCTCTCAGTAAAACCATGAAAAAACATCCTTAAGACCTGTGTCACTTCAACTAGAGCCTTTGAAATGTAGTGGAGGTGAGGCGCAGAAGTAGTTCAAAGTATGATCCTTCATTTCACGACCCATAGTTAGAGAACCACCATTTTGATTATTGTGCTCAGGCGTGAAACAATACAGCAAAATCGAGACATTAGGCTTATGAGCATCCGTTATCCCTTCCGCTGGTGTTTACGTAATTGGAGTAAAAGTGACGAGCTGGTCTGGGGATTTGACTCCCATCTAGTGGCGGTTTTGTGAACGAAACGGAATCACCGCCCTCTATCAGTGAGTTTCCGAACCCTGATCGCTGTACAGTGCGCTGATGTGAAGACCACGCCCCTGCCGCATGACTGAGGCACTCACGACGCTCTTTCCACTTCTCTAAATCCTTAATAATCGAGGTATTTTCCATCACATGAACTATTTGTCTTGTCCTAAGTTGATTATCAAATACAAATACAGGAACAATAGCAACAAATATTATCTACCCTTCAAAACACTCGAGGAACTAAACAATATGAATTATTTACGTACTGTATCTACTTACTGATAGGAGAACAGTAACATTAATATATCCACCCTTTAGAAAAACCCGACGAATCAACATAAATCATTCACGTACTGTACCTACTAATACGATAACAATAACACAATATACATCTACACTTCAAAAAACTCGAGGAACTAAACACGAATTATTTACCCATTATGACTGTCAACACGCGCCAATGGAGACCTCGCGCTTGTTGACAGTCATATGAATGCGCTTAGGTAAATAATTTGTTGCTTGTTTTTATTTTATTTTTTATTTTATTTATTTATTTTTTTGTGGCGGGTCAATACTGTGCTGTCATGACTATCTTCGTATTGGTATCTTTGAGAACTTTTGAGACCTGACGGCTAAGTGGTACGATGGTTGAAATGATGTTAAATTTAAAGGTGTATAAATAAACAGTTACATGGCTAAATAAACAAATAAGCAAACAAACGCAGTAACAAATAAAAAAAAAATATTGAAAAATGAAAGAGGGAGAAAAAAGAGGGAAGGAAGAATGGCAATATTATAAATGTGCCAATGTACCTATCAACAACAACAACAACAACAACAACAACAACAACAACAACAACAACTACTACTACTACTACTACTACTACTAATAATAAGTATCTATCTATCTATCTATCTATCTATCTATCTATCTCTATCTATATATTCGTTCATCTACTATCTACTGTATGTATTTGTTGCATTTCTACAATATACATCTTAGTTTGTATATGTATGTATGTATGTATGTATGTATGTATGTAAGTCCAACAATGCACATTAATTCATATTGATAAATCTCCTTCCTTCTTTCCCCCTCACGCAGTTTGAACACACACACACACACACACACACACACACACACACACACACACACATTTCCTCCCTTTTGTCTCCGTGTACGTCAATTGCCGTGTAAGTATATCAGCTCACATGTACGTACGTCAAAGTGGACGAAAAGAATGTTATTGTTGCGATGCACACGAACAAAGAGTACTCACACACACACACACACACACACACACACACACACACACACACACACACACACACGCGTGCATCAATACTCCTCGGGGTAGGGAGACAAAGAGGGGAAAAATGATGGTGAGAAAAGAAGAAGAAAAAAATGAAGAAGAAGAAGAAGAACAAGAAGAAGAAGAAGAAGAAGAAGAAGAACAACAACAACAACAACAACAACAATCAAACAAGACATAACAATAGAAGTATCAAAACAAAATATGGGAAAGAAAGGAAGTTAACACGAAGAGGAAAGAGGAAGAGGAAAGAGGATGAGGAATGAGGAAGAGGAGAATGAGGAAGAGGAGGAGAAAAATAAATAAAGGAAACATTGAAGAATCAGAGCCGAAAACCACAAGTGAAATATAATACAAATAAAAAAAATAAAAAAAAGGAAACAAAGAAAAGAAAAAAAAGAAAAGCAGATAAACAAAAGGGAAACGAAGAACAAGGAAGGAACAAAAGAATACCAACACAATATTCAAACCACATTATCACTATTTATCTCTCCTTCATTCGTTCTCCTTCCTTCTCTCCTTCATTCTCTCCTTCTCTCCTTCTCTCCTTCAACACCTTTCCTCCCCAAGCAACCGCAAACCCCAACACTCACCAACATACACACGCACACACACACACACACACACGACATCTGTTATACACCCCTACACCCCCCACCCCCCACCACTCACACTACCCACTCTATACCAGAAACACACCAACAAACACACAAACACACGCACACATGTTTTAATTCCCTCCTCCCCCATCACCTAAACGCTTCCATTGTCACCCCCCCCCCCAATGCACAAGCTCCCCACCCCCTCGCCCCCTCCGCCTCCCCCCACCCACCACCGGACCACAGACCTAACGCACGTGTCTCTCGTTCCCATATATGGTCATGTGGTGCCGGTTTCACTAGCCAATCATAGCCCTCCTTGCTGCTACGTCATCATTCCTGCCAGCCAATAGGAGAGCCCCGCCGCCACCAGAGGCTGCGGGGTTGCCAAATGTTTTATGCACTTTGGTAAATTTGAGTCTTTTTGGATTTTTTTTTTTGAGGGGGTGGATGGAGGGAAGGGTGCGTGCGTGCGTGCGTGCGTTCGTGTGTGTGTGTGTGTGTGTGTGTGTGTGTGTGTGTGTGTGTGTGTGTGTGTGTGTGTGTGTGTGTGTGTGTGTGTGTGTTATTTTTATTTTATTTTTGAGGGGATTTATTTTTGTGGGATTTTGTTTTAAAGAGAGAGAGAGAGAGAGAGAGAGAGAGAGAGAGAGAGAGAGAGAGAGAGAGAGAGAGAGATTTACTTTGTATTTTGTTATTTTTCGTGGCTTTTAAGTGATAATTCATTATTGAGAGAGAGAGAGAGAGAGAGAGAGAGAGAGAGAGAGAGAGAGAGAGAGAGAGAGAGAGAGAGAGAGAGAGAGGGTTTGCCTCCCTAGAAGAATAAATTTCCTTCTTTATAGTGTTCAGAAAGTACACACACACACACACACACACACACACACACACACACACACACACACACACACACACACACACACACACACACACACACGTACAGAGGTGATCAATAGCCCCCTACCCCCGTCGGTTAAGGGCACGCCGCCCCCTAGTTCTTTCCCTTTAAGGTGAAAATAAATTAAGTGACGTCACACACACACACACACACCACACACACACACACACACACACACACACACACACACACACACACACACACACAGTAATTTATTCATTTATTTTTTTTACAAAGAATCACGTATGGTGCAAGTGTACATTTTCCATACATACATTCATACGAACATATATACGTCCATACATACACAGACATACACGCATATGCATAAATTTGCATACATAACTGCATGGGTGAGTGAGTGAGAGAGAGAGAGAGAGAGAGAGAGAGAGAGAGAGAGAGAGAGAGAGAGAGAGAGAGAGAGAGAGAGAGAGAGAGAGAGAGGAGCAGACGGTATGGAGAACTGTGTTTAAAATTTTCAGAAGGTTGATAGGTGCAAATAGGCAGATGTGTCTGATACAGGGACTGCCACGTGTAGGCCTGATGGCTTCTTGCAGCTTCCTTTATTTCCCTCATGTTCAAATCTCAACAAACTGCAGTGGAAGTTAGTGGGACTTTGAGAGGCGCTTTCACGTTTTAATAGATAGTTTGGTAAGGATTCCGCACCGGGAATAGCAATACCACCAATGATCTGAATGATTGTGTTTGTTTGACAGAAGTCTTGATGGAAGTGTTAATAAGTGTTAATAAATCTTTCTTTACAGAGACTCGTGGAAATGGCTGGTTTTGAGGATTCTTCATGATTCTTAGCGATAGTTTAACAAGGATTCTGCGTCAGTAATAAGAAGGGATCATGATAGCATAATTTCCTGTGTGGCCTTTGGGAACATACTGAGGAGAGAACAACGGGAATAAGGGCATGACTCACTCCTCAACCTTTTACTTAGTTATGTAACACTCGAGGCACTGTAAAAATTCACTGCTTTCATGAATCCACAAAGAGAAAAAATGTAAGGGTGGTAACATCGAAATAACAAAGAAAGGAAGGAATGAAAAAAGGAAAACAATAAGTCAAGTTTTGTTTATTTATTTATTTATTCGTGTGTGTCATTAGCGTTGCCATCTGAAGGTTAGGTTAAGTTTGTTAGATGAAGTGATTAGGAGAAAAATAGCCCCTTGTAAGATTACTTTTGTTTTCTATAAGATACAGAAAAGAGACACAAAGATACACAAAAGCTGAAGGTGATTATTGGGGGAAAAAAATGCTCAACAATGAAAGGGTTAAAAGCTTTGTTCTCCCACCTGGGCTATTTTCAAAGGGCACGTGAATGATTACTAGGCTTCTCAAAGATTATTATTATTTTTTTTTTTTTGATGCTACAACAATTTTTTTTTCAAACTATTACTAGGATTAAATAAAAGTCATGAGATTTCCATTATTCCACTACAATAATTTCCTTTTCTACACAGTCCGTTGGCATTATTCAAGAACTAAATCCTTCCTGTCTCTTTTTTCACACCTAACAAGACCTGCAGCCCCTTAGAGGTTGTAGACTGAGTACACGACAGTAAACTAGAGGGATAATACACCACACTGACAGGAAAGGCATAGAAGAAAGGTGTAATCTGTAAACTATAAAGGACTAGAACATCCACACATGCACACACGCACCTCAAACTCATGACCACCACCACCACCACCCTAGTACATCCCTTTCAATTCTCCAAAACTCAAACCCACATCACCACCAGTCATTACCACAACTGCCTGACATTTTTGCTATTGCTTCCCTGCATTACGGTGAACTACACAGCACACAAGACACAAATACTGACAACACAAGACGAAGAAGAAAGGAGAAATCTGTATATATGAAGTCTAAGGGCGAACCATTATTGTTTAGAAAAGGGAAGTTATCAATTCTTGTTATGTTGTGGTATGTTGATGGTGGTGGTGGTGGTGGTGGTGGTAGGGGGTAGTGGTGATGGTGTTGGTGACGCTCATTATCCCACTAAGTGTATTATGAAAGCATTACATTCCACATGGTGACTACAATGATGTTCGGGAGCTCTCTCTCTCTCTCTCTCTCTCTCTCTCTCTCTCTCTCTCTCTCTCTCTCTCTCTCTCACATACACACACATACATACCTGAGAGAGAGAGAGAGAGAGAGAGAGAGAGAGAGAGAGAGAGAGAGAGAGAGAGAGAGAGAGAGAGAGAGAGAGAGAGAGAGAGCTGTGACTTTAACAACCCGGCCTATTCATTCATTTGGTGACGCATTCCTCTCTCTCTCTCTCTCTCTCTCTCTCTCTCTCTCTCTCTCTCTCTCTCACACACACACACACACACACACACACACACACACACACACACACACACACACACACACACACACACACACACACAGAGAGAGAGAGAGAGAGAGAGAGAGAGAGAGAGAGAGAGAGAGAGAGAGAGAGAGAGAGAGAGAGAGAGAGAGAGAGAGAGAGAGAGAGAGAGAGAGAGAAATCGAAAGTGGTGAGAGATTATAAAAGGGATGAAAGTGCAAGGGTGAGAGAGAGAGAGAGAGAGAGAGAGAGAGAGAGAGAGAGAGAGAGAGAGAGAGAGAGAGAGAGAGAGAGAGAGAGAGAATAGACATACACAAATATACACAAGCACGGTCAGGCAGACAGGAGGAGAGAACACACACACACACACACACACACACACACACACACACACACACACACACACACACACACACACACCATTCTACTACATCCCTTTAAATCCTTCAAAACCCGACACTATTTCACCACCACTGTCATCACCACCACCATCACCACCACCATTCTTCATTCATCACTGCTCTCCATATCTCCCTCTTCAGTTCTCTCCTCCTCCTCCTCCTCCTCCTCCTCCTCCTCCTCCTCCTCCTCCTCCTCCTCGTCTTTCTTCTTATTCTTCTTCATTCATCATTATCTGTATTTTCCATCCTGTTCTTCTTCCTTTTCGTCTCCTATTTAATTATCACCTCCCCATATCTTTCTCTTCCAGTCTTCTCCTCCTCCTCCTCCTCCTCTTCCTCATTCTTCTTCATTTATCACTTTCTCTTTCTTCTTGTCTTTCATTTCTTATTCTCTCACTTATTCATTTATCAGGTACAGTCTCTAATTCTCCTTTTCTTTCGTCTCCTATTCAGTAATTTATTCGTCTTTCCTTCTCCTCCTCCTCTTCTTTCATCCCTTATTCTGTTATTTATTCATCATGTGTCATTTCTTATTCTCCTCCCCCTCCTCCTCCTTCGCTCTTCCTGTGTTGAAACTTTCCCAAAATTCTTTTCTCCTTCTTCTCTTTCTACGCCTCCTTTCCCCTACGTATCTCTTCTTCTCTCCCTCCTCCTCTTCTTCCTCCTCGTGTTGAAATTTTCCGAAAAGCCTTTCCTTTCCTCTTTCTCCTTCTTCTACATCTTCTTTTCCCTATGTATCTCTTCTTCTCTCCCTCCTCCTCCTCTTGATCCTTTATCCTCTTCTTGGCTTCGTAATATCACATCCTTCCACACCCCGCCTCTTTTCCTCCTCCTCCTCCTCCTCCTCCTCACACACACACACACACACACACACACACACACTGCATCTTTCTCCTCCCATCTTCCTCTCACTCCTTACCTCCCTTTTTATTTCAAACACACACCCTCTTCTTATTTCTCCTCCTCCTCCTTCTCCTGTTTCTCCTCTTCCTCCTCCATCTCCTCCTATGAGTAACCAAACAGCCAATTAAGGCAGTAAAATCCGTTACTGTTTGAAATTCCTTTAAAATCTCTTGTTATATATTGTAATCCTCTTGTTTCTTCTTCGATCCTTTATGAATATCCTTCTATGTGTACGTCTAGTTGATGCAGCGCGGTGTAATGGAATCAAATCTCTCTTGTACTGTGGGATCCCTTTGAAAACCCTTGTTATGTATTGTAAGTCTCTCTAATTCACTGCTGAACAAGTTTTCTGTTACCTATATATATATATTTTTTTTTTCGGACACTATTTTTGCATCAGGCTCTCGTAAATATTTCTGACGAGTAATAAGACAAAATTAACCTGCTTTTCCTCCTGCAATCCTCCCTCCTCCTTGCAATCAGTTTTCACAGCGCCAGGAAGGACAAGGAAGGACGATCATGGCAACAAAAGGGTTAAATATTCTTTGATCCTTTGCATAAACTTCCGCAGTAACGTTATATAGTCAAACTTCAGGCTATTATTGTGTGAAACTCTTGGAATCCCTGTGAAATCCCTTTTTAAACGTTGTAATCCTCTTTCTCCCTCTTCGATCCTTTGTAAAACACTTAATCCTATAGCTCGTGTAGCGTACTGCATCGAAATCAAATCTGGGACTCTATTACCGTTTGGAATTCTTTTTAAAATGTTATAATCCCCTTTCCTCTCACTTCGATCGCTTATAAACACCGTTCTTCTATCGTTACTACAGCGCAATGTAAATAAATCAAACTTAATGCTCTGAAGTTACTTGAAATCCCTTGAAATCCTTATGAAATCCCTTTTAAAATGTTATAATCCCATTTAGTCATTCTTCAATCCCTTGTATCCATACTTCCATAGTTTATGAAGCGTAATATAGGTTAACTTTCAGGCTCTGTCACTATTTAAAACCCTTTTGAAACACCCTGTAATACGTTGCAATACTCTTTAAACCCTTCTTCGATCCCTTTTATAAACCCTTTCCCTATACTTGGCCTACCTTAAAAACCAATGAAATCAAACCAGAGGCTGTTACAACTTCAAATCCCTTTAAAAATACTATAACCCTTTTCCTTCGTCTCAGATCCCACTACGTACCTCCCTGATCTCCTTGGCGGCGCCCTTGTACTGCTGCAGGTCACTGATGACTGCGTGTGAGCCCCGGAGCACCGCCGCCACATCCTCGTACAGATGGCGCTCTTGTGCACTCGGCTCTGCGTCTGTAACAGGGGGTGAGGCTTGTGTTATATATATTTGCGAGAAAGAAAACGGTGTATTGAGAGTATTTGTGCGAAGAAAATGATGTTAAGAGTCTGTTTGAGTGAAGTAAAGAATATTACAAGTATTTGGGTGAAAGAAAACGGCTGTGAAGACTCTGCTTGTGTGAAGAAAAGGATGTTATGAGGATGTTTGGGTGAAGGAAAGGATAAGTGGGTGAAAGAAAACGGTATACGGTATACGTATTGAGGATGTTTGAGTGAAGAAAAGGATGTTGAGAGGCTGTCTGGATGAAAGGAAGGGTGATGCAAGTGTTTGGGTGAAGGAAAGGCTGTTTGGGTGTCTCGGCGTCTGTGGCAGGGTGAAATACGGTGTTATGAGAAGGTTTAGGTGAAAGGAAAGACGTTAAAAGGGTGTTTGAGTGAAGTAAAGGGTGTCTGAGGGTGTTATAAGAATGTTTAAGTGTTATAAGTGTTAGGGCGACGAAAAGGGTTCTCAGATAGTATTGGGATGGAACAAAGGGTGCTACTGTGTTGTTAGGGTAATTTCAGGGTGTTTTTAGGCTCGCGAGGGTGCTGTTAGAATGCCGTTGGGTTGTTAGTGTGACAAGGGTGATGAAATGTGAGTGTCTTAGGTGATCTGAGGTGTTAGTGAGATAATCAGGGTGTTAAGAGTGATGTCAGAGAGAGAGAGAGAGAGAGAGAGAGAGAGAGAGAGAGAGAGAGAGAGAGAGAGAGAGAGAGAGAGAGAGAGAGAGAGTGTGTGTGTGTGTGTGTGTGTGTGTGTGTGTGTGTGTGTGCATTAACAGTATACGCGTGTCATTATCAAGTAACACAGACACAGGTGGAAGTTAGAGGTAAACACACACACACACACACACACACACACACACACACACACACTCTCTCTCTCTCTCTCTCTCTCTCTCTCTCTCTCTCTCTCTCTCTCTCTCTCTGATGTTCTTGTATGTAGTAGTGGTGCTAGTGGTGATGGTTGTGATAGTAGTAGTAGTAGTAGTAGTAGTAGTAGTAGTAGTAGTAGTAGTAGTAGTAGTAGTAGAAGAAGACGAAGAGGAGGAGGAGGAGGAGAGGAAAAAAAAAAGAGAAGAAAAACAAGAACACAACCACCACCACTACCAACAACAACAACAACAACAACAACAACAACAACAACAAACACCAACACCAACAACATAAAAGGCCAGTGAAGACTAAGAGGAGAGGAATGAGTGAGTGGCGGTACAGTTCAACAGGTCACCAGTACTTACTCTCAAAGTCAAGGAAAACATCGTACTTCTGGTGAGAGCAACAGCTGTTCCCCGCGTCGTCCCTTGCGAGCAGCCTCAACAAGTTACCCATTCTACATCACCTGCAACACAACAACACACAGCAACACTTATTATGAGGTTCTGTTTGTTAGTTTTAATACGAGTCATTTTTATAGATTCTTTTATATAAATTTTACACCATCTGCAACACAACGCAACACAACAACGCTTATTTATGGGTTTCCTGTTTTCTTACGTCACATGAAACACAAAGTAATAGTTATTTATGATTTCTCTTTATGTTAGTTTCAATATAAAACACTACCTTCAATTCCTTTCATCCCATTGCCTTCAACTCAACGCAACACAACACTTATTTGAAGCTCTGTATATCCCTGTATCATATAACATACACGAACACTTATTTGAAACTTACTTTTATCTTCAACGCAACACAACAATGACTTCAGATTGACTTCACTGCGACATCATCTCCAGTTCAACACAACAACATCCATTTCAGATATACGACACAACATCTTTTTCAGATTTTACGTATTCCAGCATTACTATCAGCGTCGCTAATGATAAAATAAGAGATTCTCAAGAGTAGTCACAAAGCTAGTTTGGGGACCCAGAGAGAGAGACTGAGCTGGTAAGGGCGTGGAGACGAGGAGTAAGTGGGAAGGGGGATGCCGGGGGTGGATCTAGAAGGAAGGGGAAATGAAGAGATTTATAGATGCAGTAAAAGAAGACATATGCTTGCAATGGGTGTGGCTGAGGAAGGCGCAGAAGGCCGAGCGTGATGGAGAAAGCTTATTGATGTTGCGAAAGAAGAAGTCACGGTATATATATATAAAAAAAAAAAAAGGTTTATTTAAGAATCTTTTTCCACTAATTTGTTTTCATTTTCCTTCAGTCACAAGTTCTCTTTGGTAACTGAAGAATAAGCAGATCAAGAGACACAAATAGGTGTATGAATAGAACAGACTCAGTAATCAGCTGCTAGTGCCAAGGTATTAGAAAGCTTTTAAAAGATCTTACGAGTTTATGGCTGGGGGGAGGGGGGGAAGATGGTAGGTGGAAATAGGTAGGGAGGTTCTATATAGGGACTCCTTCGTGTACGTCTGATGGCTTCTTGCAGGTTTCCTTATAATTATGTTTTTTTTTTATGATAGGTAGAAATAGATTTGTTTTAAAGGAAGGCTGCAACGTTACTGTTTATTGCAGTTTTCCTTATTTTACTTGTTTATGATAGAGAGATATAGAAAGGCTGCCACGTGTAGGACTGATAATTTCCTGCATCTTTCCTGATTTACTTACGGTGTTGTGATGGAGAAACTATATAAAAAAAGTGATATATACTGCATATCTAAGACTGTACTGTTGTCAAAGTCGCTGAGTCACGGAGACTGGCCACGTGTAGGGCTGGTGGTTTACAATGAAAGCTTTCCTGATTCAGTTATATTCTTATCATCGAGAGGAAAACACAAAACAGAAATGAATACGAAAGATAACTGTATTTCCGACCAAGGATGGATGGAGGTTGTCAGTGTTGCGTCACGCTGAGCCACGGAAACTGCCACGTGTAGGCATGATAACTTGTAGAAGCTTGATTTATTTACTTGTGTTCCTGTATTGGGGACTGTCACCTCATTGGCTCTCATATATATACAATGAATAAACAAATAAATAAATAGATAAATAAAACATAGAGATTATTAAGGGAAATGATAACTTCTCACAGCTTACTTACGTCCTACTTTGGGGGACTGTCGAGGTCAATGGGCCAAATATATACAATAAAATAAATAAATAAATAAATAAATAAATAAATAAATAGATTGTTAAGGGAAATGAATGGGGCTTTTTTACTTATAATTTGTGTTGCCCTTCCCTGGTACCCTCCTACACACAAAGAATAAATACAAAAAAGAAAAAAGAAAAAGAAAATTATCAAGTAAGAACACACAATACAGAAGTGAAGAGAGAAAATTGCAGGATTCAAGTCCACACGTTGCCAGGGTTCAGTGTGCAATGCTGAGTCAGGGAGGCAAATCAACATCAATACTCCTTCCTGGAAACTTTTATGGGTGAACGAGTGTGCTGGGCGTCACGCTGCCTCGTCAATGGTATTCGAACCGCCTCACTGCTTTCGCCAAACGTTCCTAAGCTTGTCAATAGATGGCGGTCTTACAAGGGGTCCCCATTCAGACACACTTTGCTGAGACTCCCACTGTTTCCAAGACTGTTTTTCTTGTTAATAATGTGGAAAACTTGTTAATATTTCACTAGAACCATAAAAAAAAAAATCACCGGCTTTTTTCGTTAGCCAGGTTCCCAAGACTATTTCTCCTGTTAATCTTGTAGAAATTGTGTTAATCTTTCACTAGAACCACACACAAAAAAAAAAAAAAATCCTTACAAACGCGTGCCACTTCACCACAGCTATTTTCAAAGGCCGTGGAAAATAATAAGCCGTTTTCTAAAGAGTGTCTGCCCTGCTAATATTGTAGAAATCTTGCTAATCTTCCACTACAACCACTGAAAACTCCCTTAAAAACCCGTGTAACTTCAACTGGAGCTTTTTCAATGCAATGAATGCGGTGCTCGACTGTTTCATTTGGTGAGTATTTACAGCTAAACCTTTTTCTTTCTTTTTTTTTTTCTCTCTCATAATCACCAACTTTTTAGGCTTCGTGCATCGTTTCAGAATAAATGATAGGAGTAGATTTTGACCTTTCTTCCTTCATTTAACTTTTCTTTCCTATCTCTCTCTCTCTCTCTCTCTCTCTCTCTCTCTCTCTCTCTCTCTCTCTCTCTCTCTCCTTTTCTTACGATTAATGTCTTCGGAAGCGCAAGTTACGACACATCAAATTCTTCACAAATTAAAAGCATTTCTTAACATTTCAACTTTTTCTCATTCATTTAATCTTTCTTTTTCTTTCCTGCTGTACGTACGTCTTTCTTCTTCCCCTGTCTTCCTTTTCTTCCGAAGCGTAAGTCGTAACACATTAAAATACTTCACAAATCCTACTTTTCCTCTTTCCTTTTGTTTTTCCTTCCTTTCTTATTGCTCAT